>NC_035445.2:35118576-35426437 GCF_002127325.2 Helianthus annuus | reverse complement strand
CATTTTGAATTTTATCATATTTTTGGCTTTTTCAAATTTTCTAATGTTTTTGTATTTTCAAAATTTTTACTCCCCCTAAAATCCAAAACCATTAAAAGAAAATTTGACAACCTGATACTGATAGCTTCGTCTCGCCATCCATTTTCTGCTTCTTATGCACTGATTTTGCAGAAAATATAATGTACCCCCATGATTTACAACACATTGAAATTTTACAGTTTGAAAACCATTTTTCAATCCTGTGAAATTAATCACGTTTGTTCCGTCGTGAGGGTTTCGGCATATTCACTTAACAAATTTTTGAATTTTAGAATTTTTGACAAATTTAAAAGCAAACATATTTTTGATTATTTTTAATTTTTTGACAAAATAAAAACATATTTTTGGTTTTTAAATTTTTAAATTTTTACGGTTTTTGAAATATTGTTTATTTATATACAGAAATCAAACAAACTCCCTGTTCAACAGTAGCAGGACCAGCAGCCTCTTCCTTTCGTGCCAGGCTGCTACCTCCGTTGATTTGATTTTCGTCCTCTTTCTGAAGCACCTGCACATTCAACTTAATTCAATTACTTGAACAATTTAGCCCAGACCTTTTTGACCTTAGGCATTTCAACACCATATGCATCATGTAGTTTCGGAAAATCTTTGTCATTTTGAACAAAGACTTTTTCAACTTTGACTTCAACTTTTTCTTCGTTTTCCGAAGCAATTTGTTTCTTAACAGACCACGTTTGACCTTTTGGAGTCCCACTTTTGTAAAAATGTGAATCTTTTCAAACATTTTGATTTTGAACAACAACTTTTGGTTTCCAAAACTCGTTTGGTTTTGTTGCATCAACAGTTGTTTTCCAAATTTATGTTGTTTTAAATCTGGGTGTGTGAGAATTCCAGGTTTGATTCGAAGCAAACTTGTTTGTGTTGTACCTCCAAGTTTGTTTTGAATCAAATTTGATTGACCTTTGTCTCACATCCTCAGATTTCTGTTTCTCAACGTCATCATACTTCTTTTTCATTTCAACACCAACAAGTTTCAGATTTGGACACTTGCGTGCAAGATGTCGAGTTTGATCACATTTAAAACATGTTCTCTTTGAGACATCTTTGACCTGTTGTTGTTGCTTTTTCTGAGCATGGAACTTTTCATTAGACTGACGCCTAAATTGGAGTTCTTTCTCTTCTTCTGAACTTGTTCCGTGAACAAAGTTCATTTTTGCCAGATAATTCGGCGTTTCATTTCTTTTCCAACTTTGTTTCTTCTTATAACCCAACCCAGCCTTCATGTTTTTCTTCTTGGCACCAGGTTTGTTATAAAAAGTTTTGTGACATTTTCCAGCAAACTTTGGAATCTCGGATTTTTCAATTTCAACCATTTTGAAAACTTTATCAATCTTTTATGAAATCACATTCTGAATCGGGAATACAATATCTAAGAATAATTTGTCCGATCCAATCATGGAATAAACCAATCCTTTTGAATCATCATTCAAATTTTTCTCAGATTTTGAGTTTTTCAGATATTCTTCATGAAAACTTCCTTCATTTTCATCATGTGATTCAAATTACCTGTATCAACCGACTCTTCTTTCAACACACTTTCAACGACCTTACCTACCACCTCTGAATCACTAGAAACATCAGATTTGGAATAGGTTACGTCAATGTTATCTGGCAATTGATCAACCACGTTGAAAGCTTTTTCGATCTTTTCATTATCATAAAATGCAAACTTTTCCGGTGGAGGAACTTGATGATACTCAGAACCAATGCCCTTTTTGTTTTTCTCAGAATCATCATCACCCAGTTTTATGTTGAAAATTCTTTCAAGCACATATGATAACGCATGATAACTTTTTAACTTGTTGTTATCTTGTTCTAAATCAGCAATCTAACGCTTTAGCTTAGCAACATCCTCAAAGTAAGAGTTTACAACTTGTTGCTTTATTTCATATTGTCGCTTAAGCGTATCAGTTGTTTCAGAACAATGTTTCAATCTCGATTGAACAAGTTTCATTTGACCTTTCACATCTTCATATCACTTTTTAGTAATGTGATAAGCCAATTTTATTGAATCGTATTCTTTTTTCATTTCTTGACATGCATTTTCCTTTTGTAAGCACTCTTCTCTCATTTTCAAAACCTTTTCTTTCAAACTTTCATTTTCTTTTTCTAACTTCTTGCATTTTTGAGTGAGCTTTTCGTCATTATCTTTCAAAACTTTTTCATTTTCTAACATTTCTTTGCATTTATTTTAAAATCTTCTTCGATTTTATTAAATTCTAGATCTCTTGTTTTAAATTTTTCATCTTTTTCAGTATAAGCACTGCACTTTTCCATGCATTTCTTGCACTGTTCAACAGTTTTTAAGATTTCAGATTCAGTTGGAGTATTTATATCAGTGATTGGCACTTCAGTTTTCGCTTCCGTCTGTGTCTAAAGAGCTTCACTCTTCTTTTGTTCCTCACCAGTATCATTACCTACAACACCATCAACATTCAAACTTTCTATCTTCACTTATTCTTCTTTCTGACCAATCTGCTGTTTTTCAGTAACAGCTTCTTTATTATCAGCTTTTTCTTCAGCTTTCTCTTCTTCTTTCACTTCTTCAGCCACCTTCTTCAACTCATCCACCATACATTCCACATTTTTCTTCATTCTTTCTTCATCCCTCTTCCTCAGACTTGATGTCATCGCATCTCTGATAATTTTATCCAACCTTTTCTTGTTGGTTTTGTCTTTTTCAGCATTTGAGTAATACTCGCCGGATAAAGGAATTAGTGCAAGAACTTCATCAAACACTATTTCACTTGGATGAACAACCGGTTCACCATCCCTGTTCACATAACACTCTCTCTTCTTATCCCATCTTTTGTTGCTTATTGCTTCTCCATACTCTCTTTCCATATCTTCGATTTTGTATCCAACGATACATCTTTCTCTGTAAGTTTTCTCATTCAGTATTTCTTCTCGTGTTTTCTTCTTGACTTCAGCCATGATTTTATTTCCTCGATATTCACACCTCGTAAATCACAGCACAAGAAACAATCAAATAACAATGATCAATTACAACAAAAATATCAAACACTTTCTGATTGCACTGCTAATATGAACTTATCAATTCAAGTAAATCACGTGATTACTGTCACACCCCCAAAATCCACACGCGGAGTATCACCGCTTGGGAGCGTGACTGACCAGGATCAAGCCATCAATCATATCGAACATAGCATTTAATAATAAAAATAGATAATGTAATTCAACAAGACATGATGGATGTTCAAAACCAAACATTTGTTTAAGTAGCGGAAGCATGTAAGTAAACCCAACATAAATAATAATGTAATGTCATAAGTGTTTAAAGAAACAATCACGATCCAAGCCCACAACGACCAGCTCCTCCCTGTGCAAGCTCCATGTACCTAACGACCTGCAAGGCATGTAACAGAGGATCAACAACTAGTTGAGCGAGTTCACAGAAAGTAAATGCGTAATAGTAAGTTCGTTTGTAACAGGTGGCTCTACTGGGCCGTTAGTACGTTCTATTGGTGGGGGCTTCCCATGTCGTATAACCACTAGACTACTCGAAACCATAAGTATCCTTCACAACCGAGGATAGTAGTAAGTATAAATACACATAGGTTTTACGTGAGTATCCTTCACAACCGAGGATAGTAATAAGTATAAGTACACGTAGGTTTTACGTGAGTATCCTTCACAACCGAGGATAGTAATAAGTATAAGTACACGTAGGTTTTACGTGAGTATCCTTCACAACCGAGGATAGTAATAAGTATAAGTACACGTAGGTTTTACGTGAGTATCCTTCACAACCGAGGATAGTAATAAGTATAAGTACACGTAGGTTTTACGTGAGTATCCTTCACAACCGAGGATAGTAATAAGTATAAGTCTACGTAGATTGTAAGTATGTGTCCTGCACAACCGAGGAGAGTGAATAGCATACGTATGTGTCCTGCACAACCGAGGACAATGGTATGGTAGTCTAGTATTAGTGTCAGTACGAATCTATTCAACCTTATTCCTTCAATCCCATTCCCACGCCCTTGGGAATCCCATGCCTTAGTAAGGGTGTGAACTCACCTTGGTTTGCTCGATATGCTAAATTATGTGCTCAAGTTGCTCAAAACAGTCCTAACATGATTTACCAATAGCAATCAGTCTCGTATTCGCATTGATTCACGTATTTTATCATACGTATTACTCAAGCAATGAACATCCTTACATATACTATCACGTATGTCATACAAGCATCCGGTAATAGCACATTTACGATATAAGTTCATGTATTAACACATCACCCTCCCGGTTAGTTTGTTACTTACATAAGAGTGTGCGGAATTAGATTAACTATGCCCTTCACATACCCGCCCCACATTACATATTCAAAGCATGTTGTCTCGAGATCTGTAATCTTCCACAACAATCAAAACAATTTACTTCTTTAATTATCAAGGATACTATGTACCTGCATGTATGAACATTGTGCCCAACCACTAATAGTAACATTAGCATGTAATCACATAGCATCCCATACAACATCCATAATCACCCATGCATCAATAGCAACCCCTAACCCTAGTACCATCAATATCATCGCATAAATATATTTCACTATATTGGTCCACACTAAACTGAATGATTATTGGACCTTTAATAATCATCACATGTGCCGAAATTTTTTTATCAGACAATATATAAGATGCTTTGCATCAAACCTGGCCCACTTATATTGATTATTATTGGACCAAAGCATAAGTAAACACTCGGACTTCCCACAAGCATATAAAACTCGGACTCTAGTGTTTCCTTATAAAAAAAAATTCGGACAACATACATTAAGAACTCGGACTTGGCGCACATATGTAAAACTCGGACTTACATCCCCTTAGTAAACTCGGACCTTATAGATTTCCTTAACAAAGTCGAACCCCCCTTCCTTTATTGCAAAAGTCAGACAGGTAAGACAAGCAAAAAGTCAGACCAATAGTGTTTACTAAAAGTCGGACCCTTGTCACCTATACAAAACTCGGACACACAATATATATATCAATAAAGGTCGGACCTATGTATGTGTGTCACAAAGTTCGGACTACCCATTACGTGAATAATATTCGGACCTCTCGTGTGATTTATAAAGCTCGGATCATGAATCATCATCTAAAAGTCGGACAAGGACAAGGGTCCAAAACTCGGACCATTTCACTAGTTTAAAAGTCGGACTTATATGTTTCATGTTTAGCTCGGACTTAATGTTTTCATTATAAAACTCAGACAAACATTTAAACAATCTTCGGACCTTGCATATCATTCTAAAACTCAGACATCAATCCTGCGTGAATACCATGAATCGTTGCACAGAATCAATAGAATACAACAGTTACGTGTTCTCATCATCACAACTAAGAAACCCTAATTTCATTCATACAGACGGCAGAATCATAATCAGACAACCGATGATTAACAACAACTATCATAAAATGAGCGATCCATCAAGCATACAACTAATCATGATCGTCATCACAATAATTCAGAATCAAATCAATAATCACAGCCTATCACATGAAGAACTAGGGTTTTAACATCAATCAATCAATCAACAATTACATCAAACAATGGTTAAACAATTACCTTGATGGATTCTAAATGGATTGGAAGATTAAACTTGTCGCAAGAGACTTGTGAAGCCAAGAATGATGAGAAGATGGTTGTAGAGAGGATTAGAGAATGTGAGGGTACGTGTTTTGATTCTTGTGATGATTAGTGAATGATTAGGGAAAGAGATTAGGGTTAAGTATGATTTAGATTTCACTAATAACCCTTTACACCCTTTATTAATATATTTTACAATAGTGCACCATCTCAAACAATTTCATAGTTTCACCACCAAGTTTATGCATTTGACGAGTCTATTACAATTAACACATAACCATGCACAAACGCACAATACACTTCATTGAATCAAAATGCGTACAATTCCATAGCAATCAATTGTGCAAATAAACAACTAATCAATACATGAACGTGCAATAAATGCGAAGTAGAAATCTTGGAAATTCGAGTTGTCACATTATCCCCAACTTAAAAGAAATTTCGTCCCGAAATTTGGTACGCACTCACTGAGGAAGCTAGGTAAGCTGTATTGTTCACTGGTTTTCCTGGGGTGTCACATCATCCCCCCGTTGATTTGGAATTTCGTCCCGAAATTCAGTAGTAGTAGCTTCAGCCTCAGTAGTGGTTGCATTGGTTCCGAATAACTGGGGGTACTTTTCTGTCATCTGGTCTTCGCGTTCCCAGGTGTACTCTGGGCCACGTCGGGAGTTCCAACGAACTCGAACAAGAGGGATTCTCTTGCATTTGAGGACCTTAACATCCCGGTCCGTGATTTCAACAGGCTCCTCGACGAACTGCAACCGCTCGTCGATAGTGAGTTCCTTAAAAGGAACAATGAGGGTCTCATCTGACAGGCATTTCTTCATATTCGACACGTGAAATACGTTGTGAACTGCACCGAGTTCAGCTGGTAGGTTTAGTCTGTAGGCTACCTTGCCTATTCTTTCAGTGATTTCGAATGGTCCCACATACCGTGGATTGAGCTTGCCTCGTTTACCAAATCTAACCACACCCTTCCAGGGTGAGACTTTGAGTAGCACTCGATCCCCAACTTGGAACTCGAGTGGTTTTCTGCGTAGGTCCGCGTAGCTTTTCTGGCGATCACGAGCTGCCGCCATGCGTTGTCGTATCTGTCCTATTCGTTCGGTAGCGTCAACTACCATTTCTGGACCTATAATCTGACTATCCCCCACCTCTGCCCAACAGAGAGGTGACCGGCATTTACGTCCGTACAATGCCTCGAATGGAGCGGCTTGTATGCTGGTGTGATAACTGTTGTTGTATGAGAACTCCACCAATGGGAGGTGCTTTTCCCAGCCGTTGCCGAAATCGATAACACACGCTCGAAGCATGTCTTCTAGAGTTTGAATCGTGCGCTCAGACTGCCCATCCGTCTGAGGATGATATGCTGTGCTCATGTCTAATCGTGAGCCAAAAGATTTGTGCATCGCTTGCCATAGCTCTGACGTGAATCGTGCATCCCGATCGGAAATGATAGAGGTTGGCACTCCGTGCCTCGAAACAACTTCTTTCAAGTAGACGTCTGCTAAGGTAGAGAACTTATCTGTTTCCTTAATAGCCAGGAAGTGTGCAGACTTGGTGAGTCGATCCACGATCACCCATATGGTATCATTCCCACGCTGAGATCTAGGTAAGCCTGTGACAAAATCCATGGAAATTTCCTCCTATTTCCATTGAGGTATCTTAGGCTGCTGAAGCAGGCCCGCTGGTTTCTGATATTCAACCTTGACCCTCGCACAGGTCAAGCACTTGCCGACATAGGTCGCGATAAGAGCTTTCATACTTGGCCACCAGTATGTAGTTCTGATGTCGTGATACATTTTATCCGAACCTGGATGTATCGAGTAGCGAGACTTATGAGCTTCATCCATCACAAGTTCTCGTAAACCGCCGAAAAGTGGGACCCAAATACGCCCCGTTACATAGTAGGCGCCGTCTTCCTTTTGTTCCATTCGTTGCCTTGAGCCGCGTAAGGCTTCAGCTTTGACGTTTTCGGGCTTTAATGCTTCCATCTGAGCAGTTCGTATCTGTGCAGGAAGACTAGACTGAATAGTGAGCTGCAAGGCTCGTACGCGTCTAGGTAGAGTGTCTTTCCGACTGAGAGCGTCAGCCACAACATTGGCTTTGCCTGGATGGTACTTGATAGCGCATTCGTAATCATTAAGCAGCTCGACCCATCGTCGTTGACGCATGTTCAATTCCTTCTGCTTGAAGATATGCTCGAGACTCCCGTGATCGGTGTAAATAGTGCACTTGGTACCGTACAGGCAATGTCGCCATATCTTAAGCGCAAAAACAACAACTCCCAGCTCTAAATCGTGCGTCGTGTAGTTCCGTTCATGAACCTTGAGTTGACGAGAGGCGTAGGCAATAACTTTATCCCGCTGCATCAATACACAACCAAGCCCCTGTATCGATGCGTCACAATAGACCACAAAATCGTCTGTGCCCTCTGGCAATGAGAGAATAGGTGCGCTGCAAAGCCTATCCTTTAAGTACTGAAAAGCGGTTTCCTGGGAATCTCCCCAACGGTAGGTGACACCTTTCTGTGTCAGCATTGTAAGTGGTTGTGCGATCTTTGAAAAGTCTTTAATGAATCGTCTGTAGTAACCCGCCAAACCCAAGAATTGGCGTATTTCCGTTGGAGTGCGAGGCGCTGGCCAATTCCTGATCGAATCTACCGTGGATAGATCGACATGAATCCCATCCCTGTTCACCACATGGCCTAAGAAGTGGACTTCACGAAGCCAGAAGTCGCATTTTGAAAACTTGGCGTACAATTGCTCCTTTCGAAGAAGTTCCATGATAAGACGTAAGTGTTGCTCGTGTTCCTCCTGACTCTTGGAGTAGATCAGAATGTCGTCGATGAAGACAATGACGAACTTATCAAGATAGGGTTTGCACACCCTGTTCATTAGATCCATAAATACGGCAGGCGCGTTCGTTAACCCAAATGGCATGACAAGAAACTCGTAGTGACCGTAGCGAGTTCTGAATGCTGTCTTGGAGACGTCCTCATCCCGGACTCTCAGCTGATGATATCCTGACCTTAAATCAATCTTGGAATAGTAACTCGACCCTTGCAACTGGTCGAATAAGTCGTCAATACGAGGAAGAGGATAACGGTTCTTCACCGTCACCTTGTTCAGTTCACGGTAATCAATGCACATTCTGAAAGTGCCATCCTTCTTTTTCACGAATAATACTGGAGCTCCGCAAGGCGAAGAGCTTGGACGCATGAAGCCCTTATCCAAGAGCTCTTGTAGTTGCTTCGAAAGTTCTTCCAGTTCAGTTGGAGCTAAACGATACGGTGCGCGAGCTATAGGTGCTGCTCCAGGAGCTAACTCAATCTGGAACTCAACTTGACGATGAGGTGGTAAACCGGGTAAATCTTCAGGAAACACCTGAGGAAAGTCACGTACAACTGGAATATCCTCCAGCTTCTTTTCCTTTGCTGATGCGTCAGTGACAAGTGCCAGAATTGCAGTGTGCCCCTTTCGTAAACATTTCTGCGCCTTCAAGAAAGAGATGATGCCAACCACAGCACCACTCTTGTCGCTCTGAACTTCGAGAGGTTCTTGACCCGAACGGGGAATACAACATAGGATCTCCGTTTGCTGTTGGGATAACCAATCCATCCCAATGACGATGTCGAAACTACCCAAGACTAGGGAATGAGGTTGATGGAGAGTGTCTGACCAACTAAGACGAGGTTACAACCCTTGACTACCAGAAGATTGCTGACCAGTGCTCTGATAGTCATCAATCTTTCGCTGCCGTGCCTGAGACTGGACTGAAGTTGAACCCTTGCTGAAGGTTCCATCCCACCTTCTCTTGTTGTCACTGGGAATAGCAGAAGTAGTAGTAGTAGCACCAATGCGTCTAGGCAACTTGTTCTGTTCCACTGCCTGATCTGTGAGGCGATGAGCAAGATGAGTGACATCCTGGATAGTAGCAAGGTTGGCCGATGTTACATGGCTCTGAATTTCTGGCGCCAAACCCTTGAGATACAACTCAATACGCTTAACTGGAGGGTGCACCATAGTTGGGCATAGCACGGCCAGCTCATTCGACCGTTTAGTATAAGCTTCGATCTCTGACCCAACCATTTTCAAATGATACAACTCGTCTTCCAACTTGTGAATGTCTTCACGTGTGCAGTATTCCCTTTTTATCAGTTCCTTGAAGTCATTCGAAGGGGTGGCGTTAGCAGCTGCCAACCCTAAGATCTGCACTTGCGCGTTCCACCAAGTTAACGCAATCCCCTCTAAGGTACCAGTGGCATACTTGACCCTGCGAGCCTCAGGGCATTCACACATCTCGAACACAGACTCGAGCTTTTCAAACCAGTGGAGGAGTCCAACCGCTCCTTCAGTGCCACTAAACGTGCTAGGACGACAATCCATAAAGTTCTTGAAAGTGCAGACGGGCTGCTGAGCGTGTTGACCTGCTTGAGAAGCTGCAAGTGCCGCAGCAACTTGTTCATTAACGAAAGCCGTCAACTGGGCTTGTGTCATGTTAACACGTCCAGACATGATCGAGCAGTAAAGGTAGCATAAGTATGAATGGTTCGCGAGTATTGCGATGACAGAAAAGTGTAAGCAAGTAGGTGTTCTCAAGCAATAACAAGTAATTAGCAGTGGAATCTAAGCATACTACGAGCAAAATTCTATGCAATTCTAGCATGTAGGCAATAACCATAAACCTTATTACCTAGAATGTCGAGTCTTGCACGTGGAGCGAAGCGTCGTTGTGGATCGTTGAGAGCACTGTTCTGGTTATAGTCTGGTTTTAATAAAAACGTTTTCCCATATTAAAACCAAGTTCTCTATAACCAATCGCTCTGATACCAATCTGTCACACCCCCAAAATCCACACGCGGAGTATCACCGCTTGGGAGCGTGACTGACCAGGATCAAGCCATCAATCATATCGAACATAGCATTTAATAATAAAAATAGATAATGTAATTCAACAAGACATGATTGATGTTCAAAACCAAACATTTGTTTAAGTAGCGGAAGCATGTAAGTAAACCCAACATAAATAATAATGTAATGTCATAAGTGTTTAAAGAAACAATCACGATCCAAGCCCACAACGACCAGCTCCTCCCTGTGCAAGCTCCATGTACCTAACGACCTGCAAGGCATGTAACAGAGGATCAACAACTAGTTGAGCGAGTTCACAGAAAGTAAATGCGTAATAGTAAGTTCGTTTGTAACAGGTGGCTCTACTGGGCCGTTAGTACGTTCTATTGGTGGGGGCTTCCCATGTCGTATAACCACTAGACTACTCGTAACCATAAGTATCCTTCACAACCGAGGATAGTAGTAAGTATAAATACACATAGGTTTTACGTGAGTATCCTTCACAACCGAGGATAGTAATAAGTATAAGTACACGTAGGTTTTACGTGAGTATCCTTCACAACCGAGGATAGTAATAAGTATAAGTACACGTAGGTTTTACGTGAGTATCCTTCACAACCGAGGATAGTAATAAGTATAAGTACACTTAGGTTTTACGTGAGTATCCTTCACAACCGAGGATAGTAATAAGTATAAGTCTACGTAGATTGTAAGTATGTGTCCTGCACAACCGAGGAGAGTGAATAGCATACGTATGTGTCCTGCACAACCGAGGACAATGGTATGGTAGTCTAGTATTAGTGTCAGTACGAATCTATTCAACCTTATTCCTTCAATCCCATTCCCAAGCCCTTGGGAATCCCATGCCTTAGTAAGGGTGTGAACTCACCTTGGTTTGCTCGATATGCTAAATTATGTGCTCAAGTTGCTCAAAACAGTCCTAACATGATTTACCAATAGCAATCAGTCTCGTATTCGCATTGATTCACGTATTTCATCATACGTATTACTCAAGCAATGAACATCCTTACATATACTATCACGTATGTCATACAAGCATCCGGTAATAGCACATTTACGATATAAGTTCATGTATTAACACATCACCCTCCCGGTTAGTTTGTTACTTACATAAGAGTGTGCGGAATTAGATTAACTATGCCCTTCACATACCCGCCCCACATTACATATTCAAAGCATGTTGTCTCGAGATCTGTAATCTTGCACAACAATCAAAACAATTTACTTCTTTAATTATCAAGGATCCTATGTACCTGCATGTATGAACATTGTGCCCAACCACTAATAGTAACATTAGCATGTAATTACATAGCATCCCATACAACATCCATAATCACCCATGCATCCATAGCAACCCCTAACCCTAGTACCATCAATATCATCGCATAAATATATTTCACTATATTGAGCCACACTAAACTGAATGATTATTGGACCTTTAATAATCATCACATGTGCCGAAATTTTTTTATCAGACAATATATAAGATGCTTTGTATCAAACCTGGCCCACTTATATTGATTATTATTGGACCAAAGCATAAGCAAACACTCGGACTTCCCACAAGCATATAAAACTCGGACTCTAGTGTTTCCTTATAAAAAAATTCGGACAACATACATTAAGAACTCGGACTTGGCGCACATATGTAAAACTCGGACTTACATCCCCTTAGTAAACTCGGACCTTATAGATTTCCTTAACAAAGTCGAACCCCCCTTCCTTTATTGCAAAAGTCGGACAGGTAAGACAAGCAAAAAGTCGGACCAGTAGTGTTTACTAAAAGTCGGACCCTTGTCACCTATACAAAACTCGGACACACAATATATATATCAATAAAGGTCGGACCTATGTATGTGTGTCACAAAGTTCGGACTACCCATTACGTGAATAATATTCAGACCTCTCGTGTGATTTATAAAGCTCGGATCATGAATCATCATCTAAAAGTCGGACAAGGACAAGGGTCCAAAACTCGGACCATTTCACTAGTTTAAAAGTCGGACTTATATGTTTCATGTTTAGCTCGGACTTAATGTTTTCATTATAAAACTCAGACAAACATTTAAACAATCTTCGGACCTTGCATATCATTCTAAAACTCAGACATCAATCCTGCGTGAATACCATGAATCGTTGCACAGAATCAATAGAATACAACAGTTACGTGTTCTCATCATCACAACTAAGAAACCCTAATTTCATTCATACAGACGGCAGAATCATAATCAGACAACCGATGATTAACAACAACTATCATAAAATGAGCGATCCATCAAGCATACAACTAATCATGATCGTCATCACAATAATTCAGAATCAAATCAATAATCACAGCCTATCACATGAAGAACTAGGGTTTTAACATCAATCAATCAATCAACAATTACATCAAACAATGGTTAAACAATTACCTTGATGGATTCTAAATGGATTGGAAGATTAAACTTGTCGCAAGAGACTTGTGAAGCCAAGAATGATGAGAAGATGGTTGTAGAGAGGATTAGAGAATGTGAGGGTACGTGTTTTGATTCTTGTGATGATTAGTGAATGATTAGGGAAAGAGATTAGGGTTAAGTATGATTTAGATTTCACTAATAACCCTTTACACCCTTTATTAATATATTTTACAATAGTGCACCATCTCAAACAATTTCATAGTTTCACCACCAAGTTTATGCATTTGACGAGTCTATTACAATTAACACATAACCATGCACAAACGCACAATACACTTCATTGAATCAAAATGCGTACAATTCCATAGCAATCAATTGTGCAAATAAACAACTAATCAATACATGAACGTGCAATAAATGCGAAGTAGAAATCTTGGAAATTCGAGTTGTCACAATTACTGTAGGAATGGTTTTGAAATTAAGTTCAATTCGTGCGAATTGACCTTGATGCGAACTGAACCAACTTAGAGTTCAATTCATGCGAACTGATTCTGATTATCAAATGACCTGGAGACGTTCAATCCATACGAACTGAATGAATCAATTCAAGCGAACTGGTAACAAGTCACTTTGTGTGACCCGAATATCAAACTTCAAAGAACCTGATTTGATGCGAAATGGGTCAATCTGTGCGAACTGATAAGATTTCACGTGCGAACTGAGAACTCGGTTCAAACCGTGTGAACTGGATTCTTTCAAACGAACTGAGGTCAAGTTAACCAATCCGTATGAACTGGTTATAATTCCAAGCGAACTGAGTGATCTGGTGCGAACTGGACAGATTTGGTGCGAATTGATGACACTTTCACACGAACTGGATCCTTTCAAACGAATTGAACCCTAATTTCAAACGAAATAGACCACCTTCAAACGACCTGGGACTTAATTCGTGCGAACTGACTAAAATTCCACACGACCTGGGTTCAATACGTGCGAAGTGGACCTTCTTGGTACGACCTGGTCACTTTTCAAGCAATTTGACCTCAATTCGTACGAACTGAGGAATGATTTCAAACGAACTGGTAATACTCGAACGATCTGAGATGGTTTTCGGTCGATTTTTGACAAAAATGATCACGTTTTAGGTCGATTTTAGGTCTGATTCATTCAAGGATTGATTAAAACAGTATTTCGCTTGTTATTTGTAAAAATCAGGTCATTTTATCCGTAAAATCTCGGTTAATTCGATGATTTTCAGTTAAAACGTGAAAGAGATGAAAAGATGAAGAAATTGAGCAAATCTGATCTGTTTTTTTATCTGAATCTGATGAATTCTCGAGCTGAATTGTGTGTTTGATCTGTGCAATCGAGCTCCTGCTCTGATACCACTTGTTAGGACCGGTTTTGACTCCGTAACGATTGCGAACCGAACGTGTGACATGCGGAATCCGTACACGAACGTGACTGAACACACGAGACGTAATATAATCGGTGATTCTATTGAAATGTATGAAATCGTCCAAAGCACCTGAATCACGATGTCACTTTCTCTCTTTAGACTTTCTCTCTCTAGCTCTAGCTCTCCAAAGCTCCAAATGCCAAAAGTGTAAAGTCTAAGACATATGCCTCCTATTTATAGGCCAAGGCTTTAATGAGATTTCTCATTAATTACAATATTGTCACCTTGCCTTTTTCTCTACTTATTACAATATAAAGCTTGAATTAAACTGTTTCTACTACGACTCGTATTGACGGAGGCGATAGGCATTACTGCACCAATAATTTTGCGAACTCTTTCATACATGTTAACTTATAGGTCAGTCTCAGCAAAAACTAGTGTCACAAAAAGATTCATACTATGCGCTCTATATAAATTGTAAAAATCAACGATGTCTCGTGACCTTGTTCTTCAATGTGTTGCTCCGCCCCAGTGCGGAGCACCCTAACTTACACTCGCACATCAGACCAAAGGTCCCTCCAAGTCTGTTAAACCATTATTAACTTGTTATAATCTTTGTTGCGTTTTTGGTTAAATCCCTAGTCAAACGTATCCATCCAAAATTCTTATTGGTAAAAATTTGGGAGTTTCGCAGCCACTTCAGTGTCTTGGGTATTATCGCAATGAGGAGGCATTCTAAAGGAGAGAATAAATACAAGGGGAAATGAGTGAGATTTATAAGCCATAAAATAGTTAAAAAGATACTTTAAAATATCAAAGAAACATAGGGATTGTAATCATTTATTCATTACTTTAAATGAATAGACGACACGATGACTAATCAAAGTAAATAGGTCTCTATAATGTTTTTTTTTTTTTTTTTTGAGATAAGGCCTTAATGTATATATAAACTATAATAGGTTAAATGGGTAAGAAGATAAGTAAGCACCTTCTTGGCAATAAACAATGCATGGTTAGGTTGAGATGCCAAAAGGGTAAGCCAAGAAGGGGTCAAATAGACAACTGGGTCATACAGGTCAAATGATGATGTTATCACCATTTGAAGTTAGTAATTAATGTTTGTCTTGTTGATTTTCATATCTACGTGTAAACATAACGTACGGGCATGTATTGGCATGAACTAGTGAAGAGAATCGCAAGGTATGGATATCGATTCATTGCTTTGACCCCGCTAGGTATGTGTAGTGTGTCATACTTACGGAAGCGCCTATGGCCCGACTAAAGATGGTTAGGCTAGAATTGGTTAATAGATCACCCCAAGTGTGGTATTGCTAGTAATTTAATAAAATGGCCCTTATAGCCAAGGATATGTCTATGAGGTGAAAATATGGTTAAAATGAGTTTTGAATGCAAGGCCTTTGGAAATCTGTATGTCCTTAGAGGTGTAAATAATCTTAATGGGATAACGGGCTAAATGTGTCCACTAGTTTCCTTTTAAATGTATAAAAGTCCTTTGATTCGGAAAAAGGCTTGAATTTGACTAAATTGCCTTTGAATGGGGGGTTTGGGTAAACTACCTCCAAGGGTAGTGTTGATGCATGGGATGTCTGTTGACTACGTCTACATGAAGTCTTAGGTCAAGATAGGTCAACAGAGGGTCTAGAATGTCGAAATATGTATTTTATGAGTTAGGTTCGCTTTTATGTGCATTAGATATAAGGTCCGCTCATAGGGTCATATTAGGTTCGCTTATAGGGCTTTTAGAGGGTTCGCTTTCTGTTGATGCATGGGATGTCTGTTGACTACGTCTACATGAAGTCTTAGGTCAAGATAGGTCAACAGAGGGTCTAGAATGTCGAAATATGTATTTTATGAGTTAGGTTCGCTTTTATGTGCATTAGATATAAGGTCCGCTCATAGGGTCATATTAGGTTCGCTTATAGGGCTTTTAGAGGGTTCACTTTTACGTCATGGTAACAGGTCCGCTCATATGGCAGTCATATGAGCGAACCAGTCATGTCTATATATAGCCTGTTCATTTGAGCGGATCTAGAAGTCGTGTATGTGCTCTGGAGCGAAACTCTGTCAAAATTTACTTAGAAAGCTATAAAAGCAGTGGAATTGAAAGGACAAGCTGTTGTAACATCATATATACTAATTCCGCCTTTATATGTGATGATGAACTGTCTCGGGTGACTTTTAGGGTCAAAACAACGGTCCAACAAGTGGTATCAGAGCTCAGGACGAGAAGTTCATACTACTACAGCTTATATCTGCAGAAATCTCTCTTTTCTACTCACTTTCTCTCATACTTTTTCGATTTACAATGGTTCCTACGGTTGAAATTGTCTGAAAATGGAGTATAACGTGTAAAACATACTAATAACAAACCCTAGAAAGTTTTAGATTGAAATTCGGACTAAAAATGGTGAAAATAGGGTAAAAACTTCGATTCGCTTTTTCGAACATAGAGATTCGCTTTTTCAGACAACAATTGACTAGATTCGCTCGAAATTCACAAGAGGTTCGCTCGAAATAACCTAAGTGGTTTGCTCATTCTGACAAATTCCTACTGTTAGATTCGCTCGAACGGACACATACAGGTCCGCTCGAACATACATTACTGGTCCGCTTATTTGTTCAAGTACAGGTTCACTCATCCGGTCCGCTTATTCGGACAGTTTCTGGTCCGCTCGAACGAACATTATCTGGTTCGCTCGAACGTACATTACCTGGTCCGCTCGAAGTCTGGTTCGCTTATTTGAACTATACAGATCCGCTTATCTGTCACCTATACAGATAGATCCGCTTTTGTGTCCTGTTTTTTCAAAAGTTTCGAAAAATTTTTCTAAGTGTCGGTTGATTTTGCAGGTACAATCAAAATGGATGATATTTTCTTGAATCCCTTCAGCGACATGTATGCATTCACGGGAAGTTCTAAAAATAATAATACGTCTTCGAGCAATACGAACGAGGATCCACCGAAAGAGAAAAAGAAAGAAGCTTGGGAGTCGGAGACCGCATTTGGTACATTCAACAAACCTCCGAAGCTGATGGCTATAGAAGACTATAGTAGGTGGTCAACAAAATTCGAAGACTGGCTGATGGCATTCGCATTTGCAAGTTGGAAAAGTATGAAAAACAGATATGCAAATGGAAAGAAGAATGGTGAAGCATTGAGATCAGCTGAAGAAATTGAAGGATTTGTAGCCGAGCAAAAGTGTGTGGCTTTACTGTTTCAGTCGGTGCGGGAAGACATCATTTCGTTGATAGATGACTCCAATGCAAAAAATTTATGGGATAAACTCAAGAAGAAGTGTCTAGGAAGTAAAGAGATTGTAAAAAATAAAACGAAACTTCTTAGAAAAGAGTTTGACATGTTTGGTTGTCTTAAAAATGAATCGGTTTGCAAAATGATTGAAAGGTTCGGTCATCTGAAGCTGGAACTTGCACGAAATAAGATCACGTATTCTGATGAAGAACTTGTTGACAAACTGTTCGATTCATTACCAGATGAAGTGGATTGGAGATATTACGCACTGATGTTGAAGAACACTATTGCTCCTGAAGCTTTGACTCCAGATTTGGTGATTGAGAGACTTTAAAGTCATGAGCTAGAACTGAAGAAAACATACAAAGTCAATCACTCATCTTATCAGCAAAACCTGGATCTGTACTATCCGAAAAGCTTGATGCCGAAAACTATTTCTCCAAAAACTGCATTTTCTGCTGAGAATGTTTCTTCAGCAAGTAAAGAAAGTCAACGCAGTCCAAGCAGCGGAAGCCACAGTGGTTATCACAGTGGATCTACGTCTTCTTCAAATCGTTCTGATGCGAAGTTCTCCTGCAACATCGCGATAGATTTGAAGAACGCACAGAATTTTGATGAGGAGTCGGCTAAGCAACAGATGGTTTTCTTGGCATCTGTGTTGGAATCTTATGAAGGGTTGGTGGCTGGTAAGATCGGGAATACAAATCTGACGAAAGAAGATTACGATCAGATAGACCCCGAAGAAATGGAATTGATCGACATTCATTGGGCGATGGCAAGTGCAGTTCGACGTGCACAACGCTTCATGGAGATTACTGGGAGAAAAACGATCGGTGGACCGTCTACAAAGTTGGGGTTCGATAAGTCAAAGGTGACATGTTTTAAATGTAAGCAGAAGGGTCACTTCAAGCGGGAATGCAGAAATGCATATGCTGATGAGTCAGAGAATCCGTTTCGAGATGATTACTACAAGAAGGCAATTTATCATCAGAATAAATCCGAGCCGCCTAGATTAAAGCAGACTGAAGATAACAGAGACAAATCAAGGGCTCTGGCTGTGATTTACAATGATGAGGGGTACGATTGGAGTAAGGAAGTGTTACCGGAAGAAGATGCGATTGGTTACGCATTCATGGCGAATGATGATGAACCGATTCCGTAGTTAGATGATCGTACTGACGAGCAGAAGTACTGTTATCGAAAAATGATTGCTGAAAACAGAATCTTGAGGATCTCTCGCATTTATCTGGAAGCAAGAAGAGCAAATAGATGGGATCCAGACAGAGAATGCTATCTTGATCAGTATGGAAACATTGCGATTGATGACAACACACTCGATATGGAAGCCATCATCAAGGAGATAAAAGAGGATGATGAGTACTGGCAGCACAAGTGGTGGGGAACGCCAACAGAGAAGATGATTGAAGAAGAAAAAGAAAAAGAGAGAAAGGAGAAAGAAGAGAAAGAGAAGAAAGAAAAAGAAGAGTTCGAGAAAGCAAAACAGATTGATACTGGCTTGATTGATACTACGCAGGAGTTGACGGCAGAAAACCTGGGAAAGATGGCTGACAAAGTGCTGGCTGCGAAAGCCCTTGAGGTAGACTCTAATTTTGTGACTGAGTTAAAGGGCCAGGTCAGTCCAAATGCGTCAACAAATGCGTCAGGTAAAAAGATCGACGGAAATGCTGACTGCAAAAACTGCACCAAAGAATGCAATTTTTGTAGTACTGTCACGTACCTAAACAGTGAGAAAATTAAGAATCTAACAACGAAAGTTAAAAATGTTGAGGATCAGATTCTCGGTCGTGATAAAACAGTAAAAGCTTCAACTGAACGGATTAAAGAATTAACGGCTCAAATTGAAAATGATAAAATTGAACATGAGAAAGTTAAAAGTGAAAATGAAAAGTTAATTCTTGAAAACCGTCAAATTTCTGAAAAGTTCGAAAAACTTAAAAGTATTGTGAAAGATAGTGATGATCGTAATGGCAAAACTTATAAAGAAAACGAACATCTAAGAGGTGTAGTGAGACTAAAAGAAGAATCAATTAATGAACAACTGGATGAAATCGCTAAATTGAAACTTAAAGTTCAAGAGGCTGAAATTGAGAATGAACGAATCCAGTTGAAGTTAAACAGCTATAGCTCAGCAAGCTTTGTTTTGCAGCATATTGTTCCCAAACCTATTGGGAAAAACAAAGCTGGTGAGGATGTGTTTTCTGATGGAACGGGTGTAGGTTTTCACAAAGTTCCACCGCCAGTCTTGGATAATTACACGAAAAAGCAATCTAGTTTGGTTGAACTTGAGGAAGAAAGTGAAGTTAAACTTCCTGAGAACCTTGATGTCATGTTCACGTCTTCCAATGACGAAAGTGTCCAAAATGATGTGGTGAAAAGTGTGGTTGACAAAGTGCTAAAACCGGATTGTGACACTTCTGAGGAGGATGGGTGTTTCTTGGATAAATACATTCCGAAACAAAAGTCCAAGAACAACTTAAATGAAGAATCAAACCTTGTCATGTACAAGATGATAGGTTCGGATAAGTTGTTTTCGGATTCAGAGTTTCCGATTGAGAATGTAAACATGAACAAATTGACAAATGTTTTCAAACTGGTTGAAGTTGAGTTGTCAGCAGTGAATAATTTCTGTCAAAAGAAAGGTAAAATGAGGTTTCAGAAACAAAAAGTTTACAACAAGAAATCTGTTAATCCACAACGTTTTTACAATAACAACAGAAACAACTGGTCGGGTGGTTATCAGGGGGGGTAAAAAGTATCAGAAGTTTGCAAAGAAGAAGGTGTTTGTGAACAGTTCAAGTTCACTTGCTGATGAAGAGAAACAAATTTTTTCAAAATCTAACAAAGAGTTCTTTGAGAGGAGAGCTTCACAGGCTCAGTCTGAAGGCACGAGTCGAGTAGCTGATACTCGTACTTATTTTAGATGTGATCAGGTTGGTCATATTGCACGAAAGTGTACATTTGTGAAGCCTAAGACTGAAGCTGTGAAAGTTCAACAGAAGAAGGTTGATGTGAAGGGTAAAGCACCGATGATTGTTGAGAAAAGGGTTGTTGAAAAGAAGAATGTTAAAATTGATAACATCAACGTGAAAAATGAACCCGTAAAGAAGTTGGTAACTCAAAATGATAAATTTTACAAAAGGGTTGCAGTAACTCAACAGGTGTGGAAACCAAAAATTGAATCAAAAGTTGAGAAGAAAGTTTCAACTTCTGAGGTGAAAAAGGCTGAAGAATCAATTACGGTTGATTATGATGCAAATTTTCCACCTCTAAAGGCTGAAAATTTCAAAATTCAAATTGCAAGAGTCAAGGTTACACCTAAGGCTGATGAAGCCTGGGTGGACACCATGTTTGACTAAACAATTTGAATTGCCGGAGCTTCCTGGTTTGCGAAGCATGAATCAGCATCTTTCTTAAAGTTGTTTAAATGATGATTTGTTATGTGCAGGATCTTCCAAAACTTGTATCCAGGTGGATCATGGATAGTGGAGCATCGAGACATATGACAGGGAACACCGCATTGCTGTATGATGTGCGGAACATTAACGGTGGTTATGTGGGTTTTGCGGTTAATCAAGGAGGAAAGATCATAGGTGAAGGAACATTATCGAAAGGCATCGTAACGTTTGAGAGGGTTAACTACATCGCTGAGCTGGAGAACAACCTGCTGAGTATCTCCCAGATCTGTGACAGGATGTATACTACTCATTTCACCGACAAAGAATGTTTGATCTTGAAACCGGGATTTGTGATACCTGAGGAATGGATTATCATGAGGGCACCAAGAGTCAATGATCTGTACGTGTTGGACATGAGCGTCGCTACTACAACCACGGGTCAGGCTCATTGTTTTGTGTCAAGAGCAATGGAAAGAGAGTCAAGATTATGGCACCGAAAGATGGGGCATATTCACCTAAGGAAGATGAATCACTTGGTGCATAACGATTTGGTTACAGGAGTGCATGTCAAAGGTTTTCATTTGGAAGGGGAGTGCATAAGTTGTGTCAAAGGCAAACAGAAGAAAAAGTCACACCCTACAAAGCAAGTCAATTCAGTTTCAAGACCATTGGAAAGACTTCACATGGATTTGTTCGGTCCAGTGAATGTCAAGAGTATAACAGGAGATTATTACTGTTTGGTCGTGACTGATGATTATTCCAGATTTTCTTGGGTTATGTTTTTGAAATCAAAAGACGAAACGTTTGACAGCTTGATGGCGTTGTTTAAAAGAATTGAGAATCTGTACCATAGGCCTATCTGTAAAATTCGCAGTGATAATGGTACTGAATTCAAAAACAGTAAGATGGAAGAATTTTGTGATGAAAGAGGTATACTGCATGAGTTTAGTGCTCCGTACACTCCGCAGCAGAATGGAGTAGCAGAACGCAAAAACCGGACGCTAATCGAGACAGCCAGAACAATGCTTGCAGACTCTAAGTTGTCAATAAATTTTTGGGCTGAAGTTGTTTCTGCTGCATGCTATACTCTCAACAGAGTTCTTACTGTAACGAAATTCAACAAGACGTGTTTTGAGCTAATCAATAACCGCAAGCCGAATTTGAAGTATCTAGAACCGTTTGGATCTCCCTGTACGGTTATAGAGCCTGAAGGTAAATTTGGTCCGAAGAGCATTGAGGGTATCTTTGTTGGCTATTCAAGTCCTACACGACGTGTCTTCGTTCCAAGTGAAAGGCGGATTATTGAAGCAGCGAATATTGAATGTCAAGGTTACACTATGCCGCCACAGATTCCTGGTGATTCATGGCGTTATCATTATGACAAACTTTGGGATTCGTTTGACATGAGAGAAGAATCAGAGGAAGATGAAGATTTCTTTGATGAGCTGGATATTTTGTGACAGTATGAGTCGCAGCTCAGGTTCCCAGCGGAGTATTCTGAAAGACCTCGGGAAACTTCAAATGACGATGAAGCAGGTCCAAGTAATGCTGGTAAACATGATGATGAAGTTGCTCCTGGTAATCAGTCGGAGGTGAATGATGATCTAGAAGCTGATAACATGCCAGTATTTGACCATGGTGATTCAGATCTTGAGGGGGAGCAGATCCAGTTGTCAAGTCAAACAAACCAAGTTGGTGAACAAGATGTAGAGAAGAATGTTACTAATCTGGAGGGAAATGTAGATGTTCCAAGCGAAGTAATGCCGCGAACTCTTTCTTATCATCCAGAGGAGTTGATTATAGGAGAATTGCAATCGGGCGTTCACACGAGACGTCAAATTGACCAGGGCTTAACATGTTTTTATTCTACAGTAGCACCTTTACAAACTGAATTTTCATTAAGTTGTTTTATCTCGCAGATCGAACCGAAAACTTACAAAGAGGCGCTTACTGAAGACTCTTGGGTCATAGCGATGCAAGAAGAGTTAAGTCAGTTTGAAAAGTTGGGGGTGTGGAAGTTAGTTGATTTGTCGGATGGTCAAAGGAAAATCAATACAAAATGGGTTTTCAAATGTAAGAGGGACGATAGAGGAGTGGTTGTAAGGAACAAAGCTCGACTCGTTGTTCAGGGCTTTAGTCAACAGGAGGGGATTGATTTTACCGAAGTCTATGCTCCTGTCGCACGACTAGAGGCTATCAGAATTTTCCTAGCATTTGCATCTTGGAAGAATTTCAAAGTATATCATTTGGACGTAAAGTCAGCGTTTCTTTATGGGAAGGTCAAAGAGGAGGTTTATGTTGGTCAGCCGCCGGGCTTTACTGACCCAATCCACAAGAACAAAGTTTATCTGCTGGACAAAGCGTTGTATGGTCTACATCAGGCGCCGAGAGCCTGGTACGAGACTTGGTCTCAACACCTACTCGCTAACTAGTTCATACGTGGAAAAAGTGGATGCCACTCTCTTCACTAAAGTCGTTGATGGTCATCTTCTGATAGTACAAATTTATGTGGACGATATAATTTTTGGGTCAACAAATGAGAAATTGTGCAAAGATTTCAAACAGGTGATGAAGCAGAAATTCGAAATGTCATCAATGGGGGAGATGAAATTCTTTCTGGGTCTACAAGTTGAACAACTACCTGAGGGAATTTTTATTCATCAAACGAAGTACGTGCATGATATTCTAGAGAAATTTGGAATGTTAAGTTCTACTCCTGCTGCTACCCCACTTGCGACTAATCATGGGATTCACCCAGATCTCACCGGAGACAGGGCTGATGAAACATTTTACCGTTCCATGATAGGTTCTTTGATGTATCTGACTGCTTCACGTCCAGACATCATGTACCCAACGTGCCTCGCAGCAAGATTTCAGTCTAACCCGAGAGCATCGCACATGATTATTGTCAAAAGGATATTACGTTATCTGAAAGGTACTCCGTCATTGGGGCTATGGTATCCTAGGAAAGGCGATTTTACGCTCGAAGGGTATTCCGATTCGGATTTCGGATGCTGCAAAGTCAACGCGAAATCAACAACTGCAGGATGCCAGTTCTTTGGACCTAGATTGGTTACCTGGTAGTGTAAGAAACAAACATCTGTGGCGCTATCTACATGTGAAGCGGAGTACGTTTCTGCTAGCAGTTGCTGCTCTCAGATCTTGTGGATACAGCAACAGATGCGCTACTACGGTTTGCAGTTTCTTAACACACCTCTGTTTGTTGATAATGAGGCCGCAATTAACATTACTAAAAATCCAGTACATCACGCTAAAACTAAACATATAGAGATTCGTCATCACTTTATTCGTGATTGCTTCGAGAAAAAGTTGATACGAATTGAGAAAATCCACACTGACGAACAAAAAGCTGATTTGCATACCAAAGCTTTTGATAAAAATCGGTTTCAATATTTGTTAAAACTTAATGGTATGAAATTGCTTTCGGTGTCGGATGGGGTTGTGAGCGTTGATGAGAGTACTGTTGCGGATGAAGACGAGAAACAATCTGCGATGTTTGTCGGTTTTTTACGTGTTTTGGTATTTAGGGGGAGATAGATAGTTGTACATAGTTTATTTTCAGAAAATACAAAAACAGTAAAAAATGCAAAAATACAAAAACATGATAAAATTGAAAAAGAGCTTGTGTATATAGGGAAAATGATTGTACATCGGCTAGACAATTACAGTATGCTAAAGATTTGGAAAGTCAAAATGAGTTAAACAGTCTCACTAACGATGTGTCGATAGGTTTTCACACATTTAGTAAATTTATTCGGGATATAAACCTAAAATTTCAAACTTGTGAAATCCGTGGGGAACACTACTTGGATATATAGGTAACCCCTGAAATCTCGTTTGAAAGGTCCCATATTCTGAGATACTAGGTCTTTATGCTTAGTGATATCTGGGGTATTATTCCGGGACTTCTGCTGTATGGAAGTACTGACCTAGTCCCCGAATAATACTTTCTGCAAAATGCTTGAAACATAGCATCGCCCTCAGCAAGCTGATGAAACAATAAAATTGATAGTCGCTGCTGTTGTAATGCTAAAAGATCCTCTAAAGGGGACACACCAAAAGTCGAGCCGTCATCTCTCTGCTGAACGGAAGTTCTGACCTGAGCTCTCACGGTTTCGCACCTAACCCCTTACAGATATCATCTGTGGTATACTCACCTGTAAGACTGAATATCTGGGATTCTGGATACGGGAGTATATTCAAGAGGTGGGATACATGAATTGATCTAAGTTCTTAAGACACTTAAACTGTATCCTGAATAGATTGAAGTTTGTGTGAGAATTTAAGATGGATCAGTATATCGACAATCGAGGTGAATTGTTTAAGTCTGAGTATGTAATGTAGCTTAACGGTACTTGTAATCTGTCTAAAAAGTTGATATGATTCCCTGACACGCTCGCCAAAAATAAACTTGTAAATAGTTTACTTTCTACAATTTAAATTTTCGGTTATTTCATTTCTTAGTTTAGATCACATTAAAAATCCAAAAAGATTTTATTTCTGCTTTATTTTAGACAAACCAGAGTGGAAAGTTGATTGTCAGATTCTAGAAAGATGAAGCAGATGCAGGAGATTCTGAGCTGAAGAATGAGGAGAGTTTACATTGTTGGAAGTTTGATTGTTTTCTAAGTCACAAACAAGTTCATTAACTTGATACTTGTTATTTTCAGAAAAAGTTGAAAATGTTTTTACTAAATCAGTTTGATTCGTCAAGAGATCAACCAGGGTCATTAAATTGAACTTGGTAGATTAATCAAGTGATCAGGGTCATTAATTTGAACTTGAATACTTGAGTGGATTTCTAGAGCTGATTGAATTTGTGTTTTATTGTTAGAGAAGATAGATCGTAATGTTATTGGTTGAGTAACAGGTTTGGAGACTTCATTATTCCCAACGGAGGCAAACTGTCAAAGCTTGAACCAGATATCTCAGATCCCAGCATACTGAGAGGGGGAGTCTGTGAAAGGGGAGTCTAGAACAACTGCTGAAGGGAAGATGGAAGTCAGAGCCAGGTGTTAATACTGGAACCTGTGAAGAATGCTTACGAGGAGAAGACAGAGTTGGAGAAAAGACCAAGACCGAAGACTCTGGATCTAAAGACTGATAAAGACTACGTCAACATCCAAGGGGGAGTCTGTTGATGCATGGGATGTCTGTTGACTACGTCTACATGAAGTCTTAGGTCAAGATAGGTCAACAGAGGGTCTAGAATGTCGAAATATGTATTTTATGAGTTAGGTTCGCTTTTATGTGCATTAGATATAAGGTCCGCTCATAGGGTCATATTAGGTTCGCTTATAGGGATTTTAGAGGGTTCGCTTTTACGTCATGGTAACAGGTCCGCTCATATGGCAGTCATATGAGCGAACCAGTCATGTCTATATATAGCCTGTTCATTTGAGCGGATCTAGAAGTCGTGTATGTGCTCTGGAGCGAAACTCTGTCAAAATTTACTTAGAAAGCTATAAAAGCAGTGGAATTGAAAGGACAAGCTGTTGTAACATCATATATACTGATTCCGCCTTTATATGTGATGATGAACTGTCTCGACTGACTTTTCGGGTCAAAACAACGGTCCAACAGGTAGAAATTGTTTAATGAGCTTACGACCGAGTCAACTATTTCATTAATTAAATATGGGAGGTTTAGGATAAAATGCTCAAAATCTCTTAACGGGAAGGTTTGGGTGAAATGCCTAACCGAAAGAAAGTATCGAGAAGCTAAGTTTTTGTCAAATGAAACCAACCACCATTTGCGATTGTGGTTTGGAGATAATGCGGGAATAAGGGATATAGGTGACTTGAGCAAGAACGCTTAAAGTCCCTTAACGGGTCGGTTGGATAAAACACCAAACCGAATGGAAGAACTAAATATTTAAGAAATTGGGTTCAGGTAGTGTAATTCGGGTTTAAGACTTGAAAGGAAAAGTCCCAACTAAAACAATTTGGGGTGGGACCGAGTTGCGTGCAAACTCAGCAAAAAAAACTCGAAAAATGGGTCAAGTTGGGAAATGCGGGTTGATGTTGGAAACTTACTCGAAAACTGTCTCCTTACGCCACGCAGGGAAGAGACATTGCTCCTCCGTGACACACGGAGGAGCTCAGTTAACGAACAGGTCAATTTCAACTTCTCGCGCGTTGCGAAGGGACTAGGTTGCTACTCCGCGACTGTAGGATCGTTTTACCGACCAGATGAGTCGTTCAGAAGAGTTTTTGCTCGATACGAAAGGCGGAAACAGTCGTATCAAGGTGATTCAGCAAGAATATCACTTTAAATGTCTTGTTTATTGATTTACAAGATTTTACAGCAAGACGACACTTCGGCAGCACTTCGGCTCTCAAACCGGAAAAGTTACAAATGAAACGAAATCAAGGCTATATATAGGAGAGGTAATTTCGCACGAACCTACACAAGCGAAATTTGCTCTCACACGAAATTAGATTTCGTGCGAAATTACCAAGTAATCTCATGCGAAATTTCTTGTTCTAATTTCGTGCGAAATTAACCTTTTGACAAGTTTTCTTGTTTTGTGTGCCCTGATCTATTTAATACAATACAAGACTCGATACAAGACGAAGTCGACAGACGGATGCACCAACAGACTCCCCCTCGGATGTTGACGAAGTCTTCGGTGTCGAATCTTCACTCTTCAGTCTTTATCAGTCTCCTCGAACTCTCCCAAAGTATCTGACACTGTAAATCATCATCAATCTCTCTCTTCTATTCTTCAGCACCAACATATAATCTCCCCTCGGATGTTGATCTTCTTTTTTCAGGATCAGAACTTGGCTCACATTCTGCTCAGGATCGAAACCTGGCTTTCTCTAAACATACAATCCTCAGGAATCAAAACCTGGCTTACCTGCACATCCTCTACCTCACAATAAATTTCACAAATTTAAAATTTGACAAATTTATATACCACTTTGCAGAAATCTTCTCCAGAATGTTTTAATCAATTAAAAGCTTATGATGACCACTTGTAAGTAAACACTCAAAAACTTTTATCATTATACACAAACTCCCCCTCACAAAATGTTCATTATGTTTAGCACTTGGAATTTTGAAAAACCGCTCTCCAACAACAGTTGTCGAAAATCTTTTTGTATTTATCATATTTTATGCTAAAACACACTTAAACTCTTTTTGCATTTTTGATTTAAAAAAATGCAGTAAAGAAATATTTACATGACAATCTTTTTGTGAGTTTGTATAAGAGAATCATATCAGTTTTTGAGACAAATCACTAACACCGTTAAGCTTTAAAACATTTTAAGTTCTAAACAATTCACTTAGATTGTCAGTATACTTGTCCACTTAAATTTTCACACAAAGTTCAACTGTTTCGAGATACGAGATTAATGTTTTAAGTACTTTAAACTTATTCGTGTGTCCCACCCCAGAATATACTCCCATATCCAGATCCCAATATTCAGTCTTACAGGTGAGTATACCTAGATGATATCTGTTAAAGGGTTAAATGCGAAACCATGAGAGCTCAGGCTATTGCTTCCGCAAAATCAGACAGATGATGGTTCGACTTTAGATGTGTTCCCTTTAGAGAATCTTTTTTTCAACAGCACATGATTAGCATTTTTCAATGTTTCATCATTTTTTGTACTGAGGGCTGGCTTTAAGAATTAAAGCACATGCAAAGTATTATTCGGGGACTAGGCCACTGCTTCCGCAAAATCAGAAGTCCCGGGATAATACCCCAGATATCACTGAGTATAAAGACCTAGTATCTCAGAAAGAGGGACCTTTCAAACAAGATTTCGGGGGTTACCCATATATCCAAGAGATGTTCCCCACGATATAAGTAAGTTTAAAATTTAGGTTTATATCTCGAAAACAATCTACTGAATGTGTAAAAACCTACTGGCACATCCACAGCGAGATTGTTTATCACACATTTTTACTATACAATTCTTTAGCATGTTGTGATAGTCCACTGATGTACTATCATTTCCTCTTTTTCACAACAAAACTCATTTTTCATTTTATCATGTTTTTGGATGTTTTTACATTTTCTAATGTTTTTGGATTTTCTAAAATTTCTTACTCCCCCGAAAATTCAAAATCATTTAAAGAAAATTTAAAACAAACTGTACAAATAAAGTGACAACTGTTGTTTTAAGCAATTCACAACAATTCCTTTTGGCATAAACAATCAGAACTCCCCCTTACAACAAACTATTTTCCCATTATGATTTCAAAACACTTAAGTTTGTTTTAATCAAAATGGTTTTTCTGGAAAATAAGTTTTATTAAAACCACATGTAGGTTCGGGGTTCAATTCATCACTTTGTTCTTTTTTAACCACTTGAAAAAAAAATAACACTTGTAGAAAATCAAGTACAACTTAATGTCCATGATTTACCACTTGTAGGTATGTACGATCAAACTTGATACAAAGAATGATGCCGATTCCTGCTCCACTCTTACCAACCTGGGAGCTCTAGCAAGTCAGGATTTTTACTTATGAAACACATACATCCAAGCCTGACCAAACTTTGATGTTTTGTAACACCTCGAATTTTTGTGTCCAATAATGTGTTAACACGTGTCATTTGATTACACGTGGCATTGATATTAAATAAAGGACTAATATTGACAAACCTTGAAAGTATATAAATTCGAGGGTTATAAATGTCAATCAAGGGTAAATATACTGTATAGTAACCCTAAATAATGCTTGTACCTTCAAACGAATAAATCATAGATCGTACGGAAGTGAAACGCGGAAGAAAGTGAGAGATTACAAGCTACAGGGGTTAACCGTGTCAACATGTTTAATTATACCTGTGAGTGACCCTTTAACGTTCCCAAGACTTTGTAACAGTATTATACGCTCACTAGAATATACTGTATAAATTCCGCGAAGTTCCATTTTAAAACGAGAAAGTTATGATCAGATTCATACGAGAAGGGTTAAAAGCGTCAATAATAAAATTTAAGGCCTTCTGAATAATAAATAAATTAACCAGGGGCTTAACGATACGGGTAAACAACGCGAGGTCCTTAATTGTAATTAATCGAGGGCCATATCGCAAAGTTACCCCTTCAAACCCCGAAAAGGTCAGGTTATTAATTACCGAAGATTCGATATTAATTATAAAGATTTGATAATCATTTGAAAAAGATTTATTTTTAACCCCTTACGGACCGTAAAGGGTATGCCTTACGGACCGTAAGGAGGTGAATGATTATGTTTGATCCGCTTATGGCTTACGGACCGCAAGGCCTAAGCCATACGGTCCGTAAGCGATGCCCAGCGACAGAAAGTTGGCTGTTGGCTGTCCAAAGCGGTAAAACATGGATTTATGGGTTTTCCAGGGTCATGGGTGCCCCCTACTCGACCCATAACTCTCTAGGCCACCTGCCATTCATCCATGGGCACTTGTAGAGTGTGTTGTGATGATCTTAGACCTTGTCCTTGACTATAAATAGGCCACATTATGTTCATAACTATCACACAACTCAAAAACACTTCTTTGGTCATTCTAAGAGCTCTCAAGTCTTCTTCTTTGTTCTCTAAGCAAGCCTAAGTCTCTGTAAGTCATTTAGATCCTTTGTGGTTCAAGTTTACTTAGTATTTTAGCTAAAAACCAAACCGTCGTAACTACGGTTTGACTTTAAAATAAATCCATGATGGTTCAGTCTTATGACGAATCAAAAGTGGTTATGAGTTGGTAGTTATGTGGGTAATAAACTTCTGAGAGGGTTCCCTCTGATCGCCACTCTAACTAGCTCAATGTCGAGTCAAACGAACGGTTAAAAAGTCAACAGAAAGCTATTTTTGCGATTCTTGCATAATCTGTAATGTATATGCTATGGAACGTGTTTAGACACTCATAAAACATGATATTAAGTATATAAACTTGTTTGCGCTCGTTTGAATCGACCATTTGCTATATTGAACCGGTTCGGAGCCGAATGTCGCAAAAGTTTGACTTTTGCTTTAACTTCAGTTCTGACCCGTTTTAGTGAGGTATAGATATGCCTTAGGAAATTATTAGGACCAGGTTACATGATGGTATAACCCTCTGTGATCGGTTCGTGAATTGTCCGAGTCTTTTACGCATTTCCGTTAATCGCCTAAAAGTTGACCGTAACGGCCTTTTAAAAATAAAACGAGTATTTCGGACACGTGAACGGACCATAACCTTGCTTACTAAATTATAAGCATGTCCTCAAAGTTTCACGTCAATCCGAGGTTTAGAATGAGAGTTATGCTAAAAAGCGCAATTAAAGTAAACTTTTGTAATAAACGGCGCAATTAGCATAATGCATATCTAAACCAAGATTTCGTCACCAAAACTTTTACCCGCTGTTGTAAAATAATATTTCTGGAATTTTTAAAGATTTTTAACAATTTTTACCTTGCTCATAACCTGCGGTTATGGCTACGGTTCGGTAAATACCGAATATGCCCTTTTCGGCAAAAACTTGAGTTCTACAAGGTCTTTTGACCCGATTCCAGTTGCTACTGATGTTAAATAATAAATAAAGTATTTTAGACTTTATAAACTGTTCGGGAAACTCAGATTTCCTGTAGAACTCGAAAAGCTCTTTAAAAGTCTTTAAAATGACAGAAAAACCCCTACGGGGTGTAATATTAACTAAAACTCGTTACGGGCATCACGGAAGGTATCCTACTGATACCACAACCTCTTTAAGGCATATTGACTTAGGAAATAAGCGTAAGACTCTCATGGTTAACCGTTTCGCCTATTGCGCGCACGGTTCGACTTATGAAACTAGTTTTCATAAAATAGCCGATACGGGTCGAATCATATTATTTTGACCCCAAAATCCAGAGTGTGAACCTTAAACCCATATAAAACAAGTCTCTGAACTTGTTAGGTCAGAATCACACTCCATTCTCGGTTTTCGCCTTTTCGCGCGATTAAACCGTATTCACATATCGGAACCAACCGGTCTAGGCTACGGTCAATATAAAGACCCGTTAGGATTCTAATAGGTTAATTAAAACCTTCGTTCCAGAATAGGAGCCCCAGTAAAAGCTATCGGTGATTTAATCAAATTAAGGAATATACTTGCAAAGGTAAATACTTTAACTTATTTTCCCCTATACGGGCTTGGGATACGGTATAATATTTACCGCTTGATTGAGCATCATATCTTCCATCGCTTAGGTGGTTAATTGAATAATATGATCGGCTCATTTAAACAGTTTTGTTTCTTAAAAGCCTTTGGGGGGTTAATGACCGTTGTCCCGGATATCCTTGGCATCATTTTACGAAATGGCCACGACCTCGACATCCCGGTGTAGGCGTACACCCGGTATATTATGTCGACATTATTATTTAAAAGACGTAGCCGTTGGTTTTTATACTACGGTTTTACGCAATGTGGTGTGTCTATTAATCTTTAACCCGGACAGGATCCGGGCTACTGAACGCATAAAAGGACATGTAATTCGTTCACAAGATTTTAATAATTTCCCAAGTTATAAAAGAGTTTGTGCCTCGTGCATTCAAATCAATTTTAAATAAACATTTTCAAATGTGTCAGTTGAACGTATTTACCAGTGTAAACTGACGTATTTTTCCCCAAAAGATTAAGTGCAGGTACTATACGAAATTGGCTGGAAATAGCTTCCTAAGCATCACGAATAGTCTCGCAAACTCGATGCTGTATCTGAATGAACAATACCTTATTATTATTTTGATCCCCTGTGGATACAAATTCGACTTCTGTAATACACTTGACATTACATTCAAAAGGTTGAATTATATTTATCTTTATGCTTCCGCTGTGCATTCATATAATTGTGTGGTTTGACTATATTGTTGCCAACTACGTCACGGTAATCCCCCACCGAGCCCACCGGTGATACACGTGGAAATCGGGGTGTGACAGGTTGGTATCAGAGCCAACACTGAGTGAATTAAACACTATCCTAACGTGTTTAATCTCAGTGACACAATTGCACATACTTGAGTCTAGACAAGAACTTAGGACAAATTCGAATTTTTATTCCAATTTTGTCTTTTTCTTTTATTATTGGTATTTAAAGTTTTATAAAGCAGAAAACATGCCGCCAGTGATATTCCGAGGAAGAGGAAGGGGAAGAAGAGGCAGAGGAGAGATCGTTACTCATCACGATCACGAAGCCGGACCTTCTGGTACGCGAGCTCCTTCGACTACAAGGAGTGAAGAACCCCAGAGACGAAGAGACCTTTACGAACCTGCGAGGCATTCCACCTCGCACAGCTCGACGCCATCATACCGGCACTCATTGGGGCCTAATTCAGAGAATGATCCCAACAACCCGCAACCTTCCTTCATACCTCTACAACGTTCGGTATCGCACCGAAATTACGACGACCCTACTCCATACTTCATAGGTCATTTTAATCCAGCTGACTACATACAGGAACCTTCAGGTTTTGTTCCACTAGGGCCACAAGATCACTTCTCCGAGGATCATATGGACGAAGATACTGATCCGACAGAACCTGCTCGTGGTACGCCCACGCATCCGATAGAAGTCTCTGATGGGTCATCCTTCCATGGCACACCCTATCAGGGGCCAGACAGTTTCCAAGCGTTGTTTGACCGACATGAGTGGTACTACACACCACCTCAACAGACATCACAACAACCGCGACATCCGCAGGATCCCTCCGAGGATTCACGCTTTGTGGCAGTTACGCCACCACCTCCGCCACCGGCGCAACCAGTAATGCCTGATCCGCCAAGGCGTAGGAGGACAAATGCTCGTATGTCCACACGAGGAGGAGGGGGTATCCACTTCAGCACCCCTCGACACTCTAGTAGTAGCCACTATCCGCCACTACAAGAAGAAGGACCTTCAAGTCCTATACAGGAGGCGAACTCCGCACCAGCTGCACCAAATTCGCCGCCATTTGGGTATGACCAACCCATACCTGCTTACACGGGTCCAACGGCTTACAACCCATTCGAACCGTCGCAAGCACATTACAACTACAATTATGAGCGCGACCCATATGTGGTGTCGGCTAGATATAATGCACGTTACCATGACGGAGCTCATGGGAACATGGGAGCACCGGACTACTCAGCTCATGGGTATCCAATACCTCCCAGACCTCCAGTTCCGCAACAAGCGCCACAACCACGTTTCTCTCCTCCTGAACAGGAAGAGATACTCCATCGACTAGATCGTGTGGAGAGAGAATTCGAGGAAGAGAAAAAGAGCCACCGAGGATTTCTCAAAGGCTTGGCGAACCTACTAAAGGGCAAAAAGAAGAAACGTGATCACTAGCCCTTAATAGTTGTACTAATGTAATTTCTACTTTGAAATAAGTCCCTGCGTGGACACTTATCGTATTTCAGTCCCTACGTGGACTTATCTTTTAGTCCTTGCATGGACACTTATTTTATGTTAGTCCCTGCGTGGACTTGTCACTTATTTTAAACCTCTATGGAGGTATGTACTATTTGAAAGACCCATTTAGGGCAATGTGTGATTGTATTTGAGATTATGGAATGTATGTTATGAGTTTTGTTTTAATATGTATGAAATAAATCAAAACCATTCCTTTTAAATTGATCTGCCTAAATAAAGAATCTTACGAGTGAAACCTAGCCTGGTGTCTTTTAAGATCCGGCCAAGATGGTAAGACCGAATTAAAAGATTTAGATTCCCTGTTAACCTCTGCAAGCATGTTGACATTCATGGCAGATGTGATTCGTTAAAATCACACACGTCATTCTTATACAATAATCCTTTAAGGGATTACAAAGACCCAACTAAATGATCTATAAGTCATGGGCAAAGATCATCAATAAAGGTGATCAAATTATTAAAACATCCATTAGAGATGTAGTGCCTACGGGCCAACCTTATTTAAAACATCCATTTGAGATGTAGTGCCTACGGGCCTATCTTGTTAAAACATCCACTAGCGATGTAGTGCCTACGGGCCTATTTTGTTAAAACATCCATTAGAGATGTAATGCCTACGGGCCAACCTTATTAAAACATCCATTAGAGGTGTAGTGCCTATGGGCCGTAATAATTGTCTTATAACGACAAAGGACAGCGGTGGTCTATGACTCCCTGTCAGGAAGAGATAAAAGAACTACGGTTCAAATCTCTATGCCTTTGATTCTCTGAAATCTCGGCTAATATTATAAAACATCCTCGTGATTAGGCTTTATGCCGCCAATATTATTGATATAGCTAAAATAGGATATATTCAAATCCTAAGATTAAATGAGTAATAAGTTAACCAAATATGGTCTCTGTTACCATGGTTGACAAATTGTCATAAAAGACAATTATATAATAATCTCCTGAATAAAATTTTGTTATCTTCTGTGACAGATTCAAGTTACAATGGCGGATCCCAATGGAGAGAATAGCCATACAAATGAAGATGATTACGACAATGCGCCAGTGCATCTGACAGGTGCACAGTTAAAGGCTCTGATTGACAACGCTGTTCAGGCAGCTCTGGATCGTCAATATACTGAGTCCCAAAGCAGAACCGTATCAAAACCACCCTCCAAACCAAAGTCACAATCCAAACCACTCTCCAAACCCAAAAAAGATGACGATAATCACTCGTCCGCTGAGAATAGTATTCGTCGTGAACGAGAATACACTGATGCGTCCGGTGCCAAGGGTTGCACCTACAAGTACTTCGTGTCTTGTAAGCCCCGGGAATTCACAGGGGAGAAGGGTGCTGTGGATTGTATCACCTGGCTGGATGAGATGGACACTATTGTGGACATCAGTGGGTGTGCGGAGAAGGATGTGGTGAAATTTGTGTCACAATCATTTAAGGGCGAGGCCCTAGCATGGTGGAGAGCGTTGGTACAGGCATCCGGTAAGTCTGCTCTATACAAGATGACATGGGAGGAATTTATTGCTCTCATTAAGGAAAACTACTGTCCTCAGCATGAGGTAGAGAAGATCGAGTCTGACTTTGTGTCACTAGTAATGACAAACCTGGACTGCCAGGCCTATTTGACGAGCTTCAATACGATGTCTCGCCTGGTCCCGTACCTTGTGACACCAGAGTCCAGACGAATCGCCCGTCTCATTGGGGGCTTAGAGCCTGCGATAAAGGCGAGTGTAAAGGCCTCTCGGCCGACGACCTTCAGGTCAGTAACTGACCTCTCCTTGTCTCTCACTTTAGATGTTGTCCGTCTGAGGACGCTAAGGAGCAAGGAGGCGGAAAAGAGGAAACGTGAGGATGATACCTCACGAAGGTCAGGAAAGAAACACCGTGGAAACGGTGATGGCAAAAGAGGGGCGGAAGCAAAGAAAGATGGCCAAGCTGGAGAAAGGCCCAAATGCAAAATCTGCCAGAAACTCCATTCTGGAAAATGTAGGTTTGGGTCGAATTCACAGTCCCAGCCAAAGTCTTTTGCCTGTGGACTATGCAAGTCCAAGGACCATAAGACGGTGGACTGCAAGAAAATCAAGGATGCAACATGCTATGGTTGCAACGAAAAGGGGCATATCAAGAGTAACTGTCCCAAGAATGCCAGGAAACCAGAAGAGAACAAGAAGACAAATGCAAGAGTCTTCCGCATGGATGCAAGGGAGGCAGTGCTGAATGACAATGTTCTTACAGGTACTTTTCTCGTAAATAATATATTTGCAAGAGTACTTTTCGATTCTGGCGCTGATAAGTCCTTTGTAGACCAAAAATTTTGCGAACTATTGAATATGCCTATCAAGACCCTAGACGTAAAATACGAGGTAGAGTTAGCAGACGGCACGATAGAAACCGTCTCCACTATTCTAGAGGGATGTGAAATGTCCATTAAGAACCATTCTTTTCCTCTATCTCTACTTCCTTTCAAACTAGCGGGTTTCGACATTGTTCTAGGCATGGACTGGTTATCCCGTAATCAGGCCCAAATCGTTTGCAACAAAAGGCTTATAGTGCTAAAGACTCCGAGTGGTGAATCGCTCACCATTCGAGGAGACACGCAGTATGGATTACCCAAGGACGTATCTATGCTCAAAGCTTCTAGATGTTTGAACAGAGGCTGTGTCATTTACATGGCTCAGGTGATAATTGAAGAACCCAAGCCGAAGATAGAGGATCTTCCTGTCATTTCTGAATATCCCGAGGTCTTCCCCGAAGAACTACCTGGTTTACCACCAGATAGACAAGTGGAATTCAGAATAGATATCATACCAGGAGCAGCTCCTATAGCTAGAGCACCTTACAGGCTAGCTCCTACTGAAATGAAGGAACTAAGGACCCAGTTGGATGAACTATTGGCAAAAGGTTTTATCAGACCTAGTTCGTCTCCCTGGGGAGCACCTGTCATATTTGTAAAGAAGAAGGATGGATCGATGCGGTTGTGCATCGATTACCGTGAGCTGAACAAAGTTACCATAAAGAATAGATATCCTTTGCCAAGGATCGACGATCTGTTCGATCAGCTGCAAGGAGCGGGCTACTTCTCGAAGATCGACTTGAGGTCGGGCTATCATCAGCTAAAGGTCAAAGATGAAGATGTGCACAAGACAGCATTTAGGACTCGCTACGGTCATTACGAGTTCCTAGTGATGCCTTTTGGGCTCACGAATGCACCGGCTGCGTTCATGGATCTCATGAATCGCGTCTGCAAGCCGTACTTGGACAAATTTGTCATAGTCTTCATCGATGATATCCTTATATATTCCAAGAACCAAGCTGACCACGAGAAACACCTCCGTTGTATTCTCGAGTTGCTACAGCGTGAGAAACTCTACGCCAAATTCTCTAAATGCGAATTTTGGCTACGAGAGGTTCAGTTTTTGGGTCACGTTGTAAGTGAGCGTGGTATCCAGGTGGATCCCGCTAAGGTAGAGGCAGTCATGAACTAGCAAGAGCCAAGGACGCCTACCGAAATTCGTAGTTTCCTGGGGTTAGCAGGATACTACATGAGGTTTATTGAGAATTTCTCGAGGATTGCTGCGCCCTTGACTTCCCTAACCAAGAAGAAAGAAAAGTTCATTTGGGGCCCAAAGCAGCAAGAATCTTTCGAAATCCTGAAGCAAAAGCTAAGCAACGCTCCTGTGTTGACATTACCGGAAGGTACTGATGAATTCGTAGTTTATTGCGATGCATCACACACAGGCATGGGGTGTGTGCTTATGCAGAAAGGCAAGGTGATCGCCTATGCTTCAAGGCAATTAAAGGTGCACGAAAAGAATTACACCACCCACGACTTGGAACTGGGTGCCGTTGTATTTGCACTGAAATTGTGGAGGCATTACCTTTATGGTATTAAATTTGTAATTTATTCTGATCACAAAAGCCTCCAGCACCTGTTCAATCAGAAAGAGTTGAACATGAGGCAGCACCGTTGGATGGAGACCTTGAATGACTATGATTGTGAGATCAGGTACCATCCCGGCAAAGCGAATGTAGTCGCTGATGCCTTGAGCAGAAAAGAAAGGGTAAAACCTATTCGAATCAATGCCAAGAGCATTGAGGTCAAGAACAATTTGATTGAAAGGATATTAGCTGCACAGCGAGAGGCTGTATTGGAAGCTAATTATCCTAAGGAAAAGTTAGGAGTAACTGAAGAACAGTTGACTCTTAGCAAGGATGGAATCCTTAGACTGAACGGACGAATATGGGTTCCGACTTATGGAGGGCTACGGGATGTTATCCTCCAGGAAGCCCATGGTTCCAAATATTCGGTCCATCCTGGAGCAGATAAAATGTATCATGACTTAAAGGCAAATTATTGGTGGATAGGCTTGAAAAACTCTGTAGCCGCCCATGTAGCAAAGTGCTTGACTTGTGCTCAAGTCAAAGCCGAGCACCAAAAGCCGTCTGGCTTGCTACAACAGCCTGAACTTCCCGAGTGGAAGTGGGAATGTGTAACTATGGACTTCATAACCAAGTTACCCAAAACCAGGAAAGGAAACGATACAATATGGGTTATAGTCGATAGGCTGACTAAATCAGCTCATTTTATACCCATCAAGGAGACGTATAGCTCCGATATGTTAGCCCAACTTTATGTCGATAAGATTGTAGCTTTACACGGCATACCTGTGACTATTATCTCCGACAGGGATACCAGGTACACGTCTCATATCTGGAAGAGTTTCCAGCAATCTTTGGGCACACGTTTGAACTTCAGTACGGCTTACCATCCACAGACGGACGGTCAGAGTGAGCGTACCATTCAAACGTTAGAGGACATGCTACGCGCGTGTACAATCGATTTAGGTGGTAACTGGGATAAGAACCTACCCCTAATCGAATTCTCCTACAATAATAGCTACCATACCAGCATAAAGGCTGCGCCTTTCAAGGCATTATACGGTAGGAAATGTAGATCGCCTGTTTGTTGGGCGGAAGTAGGAGAGGTCCAATTATCAGGACCAGAGATTGTTTTCCAGACAACGGACAAGATTGTCCAGATTCGGGAACGTCTCAAGGCTGCCAGAGATAGGCAGAAAAGTTACGCTGATCCAAAGCGTAAGGATTTTCACTTCGAAGTGGGTGAAAAAGTGTTGCTTAAAGTATCACCCTGGAAGGGGGTGATGCGTTTCGGCAGGAAAGGCAAACTGAGTCTGAGATACATAGGACCTTTTGAGGTCATTGAACGTGTCGGGTCAGTCGCCTATAAGCTGAACTTGCCTGAAGAGCTCAATGGAATTCACAATGTGTTCCACATCTGCAATCTCAAGAAGTGCTTCGCCGATGAATCATTGGTGATCCCACACACAGATGTGCATATAGATGAGAGCTTAAAATTCATAGAGAAACCGTTGTCGATTGAAGATCGACAGGTGAAAAAGCTTCGCAGAAAGCACGTACCGATTGTAAAAGTCAAATGGGATGCTCGTAGAGGTCCCGAATACACGTGGGAAGTCGAAGCCACAATGAAAGAAAAATACCCTTATTTATTTGAGTAAATCTCGGGTCGAGATTTATTTTAAGGGGGTGAGGATGTAACACCTCGAATTTTTGTGTCCAATAATGTGTTAACACGTGTCATTTGATTACACGTGGCATTGATATTAAATAAAGGACTAATATTGACAAACCTTGAAAGTATATAAATTCGAGGGTTATAAATGTCAATCAAGGGTAAATATACTGTATAGTAACCCTAAATAATGCTTGTACCTTCAAACGAATAAATCATAGATCGTACGGAAGTGAAACGCGGAAGAAAGTGAGAGATTACAAGCTACAGGGGTTAACCGTGTCAACATGTTTAATTATACCTCTGAGTGACCCTTTAACGTTCCCAAGACTTTGTAACAGTATTATACGCTCACTAGAATATACTGTATAAATTCCGCGAAGTTCCATTTTAAAACGAGAAAGTTATGATCAGATTCATACGAGAAGGGTTAAAAGCGTCAATAATAAAATTTAAGGCCTTCTGAATAATAAATAAATTAACCAGGGGCTTAACGATACGGGTAAACAACGCGAGGTCCTTAATTGTAATTAATCGAGGGCCATATCGCAAAGTTACCCCTTCAAACCCCGAAAAGGTCAGGTTATTAATTACCGAAGATTCGATATTAATTATAAAGATTTGATAATCATTTGAAAAAGATTTATTTTTAACCCCTTACGGACCGTAAAGGGTATGCCTTACGGACCGTAAGGAGGTGAATGATTATGTTTGATCCGCTTATGGCTTACAGACCGCAAGGCCTAAGCCATACGGTCCGTAAGCGATGCCCAGCGACAGAAAGTTGGCTGTTGGCTGTCCAAAGCGGTAAAACATGGATTTATGGGTTTTCCAGGGTCATGGGCGCCCCCTACTCGACCCATAACTCTCTAGGCCACCTGCCATTCATCCATGGGCACTTGTAGAGTGTGTTGTGATGATCTTAGACCTTGTCCTTGACTATAAATAGGCCACATTATGTTCATAACTATCACACAACTCAAAAACACTTCTCTGATCATTCTAAGAGCTCTCAAGTCTTCTTCTTTGTTCTCTAAGCAAGCCTAAGTCTCTGTAAGTCATTTAGATCCTTTGTGGTTCAAGTTTACTTAGTATTTTAGCTAAAAACCAAACCGTCGTAACTACGGTTTGACTTTAAAATAAATCCGTGATGGTTCAGTCTTATGACGAATCAAAAGTGGTTATGAGTTGGTATTTATGTGGGTAATAAACCTCTGAAAGGGTTCCCTCTGATCGCCACTCTAACTAGCTCAAATGTCGAGTCAAACGAACGGTTAAAAAGTCAACAGAAAGCTATTTTTGCGATTCTTGCATAATCTGTAATGTATATGCTATGGAACCTGTTTAGACACTCATAAAACATGATATTAAGTATATAAACTTGTTTGCGCTCGTTTGAATCGACCATTTGCTATATTGAACCGGTTCGGAGCCGAATGTCGCAAAAGTTTGACTTTTGCTTTGACTTCAGTTCTGACCCGTTTTAGTGAGGTATAGATATGCCTTAGGACACTATTAGGACCAGGTTACATGATGGTATAACCCTATGTGATCGGTTCGTGAATTGTCCGAGTCTTTTACGCATTTCCGTTAATCGCCTAAAAGTTGACCGTAACGGCCTTTTAAAAATAAAACGAGTATTTCGGACACGTGAACGGACCATAACCTTGCTTACTAAATTATAAGCATGTCCTTAAAGTTTCACGTCAATCCGAGGTCTAGAATGAGAGTTATGCTAAAAAGCGCAATTAAAGTAAACTTTTGTAATAAACGGCGCAATTAGCATAATGCATATCTAAACCAAGATTTCGTCACCAAAACTTTTACCCACTGTTGTAAAATAATATTTCTGGAATTTTTAAAGATTTTTAACAATTTTTACCTTGCTCATAACCTGCGGTTATGGCTACGGTTCGGTAAATACCGAATATGTCCTTTTCGGCCAAAACTTGAGTTCTACAAGGTCTTTTGACCCGATTCCAGTTGCTACTGATTTTAAATAATAAATAAAGTATTTTAGACTTTATAAACTGTTCGGGAAACTCAGATTTCCTGTAGAACTCGAAAAGCTCTTTAAAAGTCTTTAAAATGACCGAAAAACCCCTACGGGGCGTAATATTAACTAAAACTCGTTACGGGCATCACGGAAGGTATCCTACTGATACCACAACCTCTTTAAGGCATATTGACTTAGGAAATAAGCGTAAGACTCTCATGGTTAACCGTTTCGCCTATTGCGCGCACGGTTCGGCTTATGAAACTAGTTTTCATAAAATAGCCGATACGGGTCGAATCATATTATTTTGACCCCAAAATCCAGAGTGTGAACCTTAAACCCATATAAAACAAGTCTCTGAACTTGTTGGGTCAGAATCACACTCCATTCTCGGTTTTCGCCTTTTCGCGCGATTAAACCGTATTCACATATCGGAACCAACCGGTCTAGGCTACGGCCAATATAAAGACCCGTTAGGATTCTAATAGGTTAATTAAAACCTTCGTTCCAGAATAGGAGCCCCAGAAAAAGTTATCGGTGATTTAATCAAATTAAGGAATATACTTGCAAAGGTAAATACTTTAACTTATTTTCCCCTATACGGGCTTGGGATACGGTATAATATTTACCGCTTGATTGAGCATCATATCTTCCATCGCTTAGGTGGTTAATTGAATAATATGATCGGCTCATTTAAACAGTTTTGTTTCTTAAAAGCCTTTGGGGGGTTAATGACCGTTGTCCCGGATATCCTTGGCATCATTTTACGAAATGGCCACGACCTCGACATCTCGGTGTAGTCGTACACCCGGTATATTATGTCGACATTATTATTTAAAAGACGTAGCCGTTGGTTTTTATACTACGGTTTTACGCAATGTGGTGTGTCTATTAATCTTTAACCCGGACAGGATTCGGGCTACTGAACGCATAAAAGGACATGTAATTCGTTCACAAGATTTTAATAATTTTCCCAAGTTATAAAAGAGTTTGTGCCTCGTGCATTCAAATCAATTTTAAATAAACATTTTGAAATGTGTCAGTTGAACGTATTTACCAGTGTAAACTGACGTATTTTTCCCCAAAAGATTAAGTGCAGGTACTATACGAAATTGGCTGGTAATAGCTTCCTAAGCATCACGAATAGTCTCGCAAACTCGATGCTGTAGCTGAATGAACAATACCTTATTATTATTTTGATCCCCTGTGGATACAAATTCGACTTCTGTAATACACTTGACATTACATTCAAAAGGTTGAATTATATTTATCTTTATGCTTCCGCTGTGCATTCATATAATTGTGTGGTTTGACTATATTGTTGCCAACTACGTCACGGTAATCCCCCACCGGGCCCACCGGTGATACACGTGGAAATCGGGGTGTGACATGTTTCCTCCTCAACTTCACTTGGGTAAAAAGTTGCTTTCTTTGATTCATAAAAATCTTTAACCCCTTTCACTTTACCCTCAACCATTTTTCCAAAAATCTTTTTAACATTCCTATTAAAAGCTTTTTCAACATCAAATTTTTTCTTCTCAGAATAGAATTGATTCGATATCTCAACTTTTCCAACGTTTTGTTTAAAATTTGTAGCCCTCAATGGTGGAAAATTTTCATTATCCATTGGAGGAACTGAGTTTTCCTCTTTTGAAACAACTTGTGGCTCCTCTGATTTTGTGGAATCAGATTCATCACCAGATCTTACCTCATATTTCTTAACAACCCACATTTGGTTGTCATGATTAGCTCTCTTTTTGTAAAAACTAGTCTTTGAACACTCACCAACTTCATATGTTGAATTTTCAAAAATTTTGAATTTTTCAGTTGGTGGATCATTTTTCTCAATAATTTTCTCTTTCAGTTTTCCAGAAACAACTTCCTGTTTTGTTTTTGTTACTTGGGGACAGTTCCATGCAATGTGACCAATTTTATTGCATCTGTAACAGGTTCATGTTTTCTTTCTATGATAAAATCCATTCTTCTCCAACTTTTGTCTTTCTGCAAGAAACTCTCTGTTTGATTGTTTCCGGAATGAGCTCTTTTCTTCTTCCTTAGCTGAAATACCTGAGACAAAATTAACTTTTGATTTAAAATCTTTAACATATTTTTCATTTTTATGATTTTCTGGTGGAATGAAACCCAGACCCTTCTTTTTGAAATTACCGTTATGGTTTGGTTTCTTTTGAAAACCAGAACCAGAACTGTAACCCTTTTCTTGTTTAAACATTGTTGAACTCTTGAAGTGTACTTTTTAGGTTTTTCAATAAGATTTAAATCTTTTATTTCAGAAATATTAATTTCTGTTAATTTGAAAACCTTTTTGATCTTTTCAATTTGAACACTTCTTATTGAAAATTCTTATCAGAATATAATTTGTCTGAATCATTCAAAGTATACACAACTTCAAATGTTTCGTCCTTCAAATTAGATTTTGATAAAAGAAATTCTTTATTGTAAACCCTTTTAACCGACGGCTTTGAATTATTGACCGACGAACTCGAATTTTTGACAGACGAACTTGAACTTTCAGACTCAGACTTCGACTCAAACTCCTCATCTTTATCCAACACCTGATAGACCATCCTTTTTATTAACTTGGATTCATGATCAGTATCAGACGATGTAAAAGTAACGTCAATGTTTTCTGGTAATTCATCGGTTATTTCGGACTTTAGCTTTATATTGACTGCCTTTTTGACTTGCTCCTCATTTGGTTTTCTGGGAGAATAACCTTCCCAGATCGGAGGCGGACACTTGTTATAACTGACACTCTGTTTCTTACCAGTATCCTTCTCTTTCGCCTTCTCATCTTGAAATACTTCAAAACCTGCAACAGTTGGATAAATTCGATCAATTAAATAATCAGAACTAGAATAACTTTGCAGTAAACGTCTAATTCTCTCATTTTCAATCCTTTCAGTCTCCAACTCTTGCTTTAACTTTGCACATTCTTTAATGTAATGATTGATAGCTTTCTGCTTGGACATCATCACACCATTCATCATTGTCAATTCATCTTCTTTTTCAGAATTTGTCTTTTGTAAACCAGTTACCGTTCTGTTCACTACGTCATACGACTCTTTCACATAACTGAGATTGAACAGTAATTGTTCTTTCATCTTGTCAAACTCACACAACTTTTCATCTTTCTCTATGCACTGCTTGCAAGATTCCAAGCATTTAAGACACGGTTTGATAACTTCAACAATTTTTTCAACTTCAATAACTTTCTCAACTTCAACCACCTTCTCATTTTCAACAATCTCCTCAACAATTTTAACTTTTTCATTATGAACAATCTTCTCTTTTTGAGCTACACTTTCACATTTCTTCTTTTTTCTGTTCTTTTGCTGCTCGTTTTTCTTTCAGCTTCTCCAAGCGATCTGCAAAATAAAATTGAAAGCTTTCAGGAGATAAATGAGTTTTTGCAATATTAATATGCATTTCTTCCTCATCATCACTACTGTCATCAGTTGGAGATTGATAAAAAATTATTGTCTTTTCTGAACTATCGTCTGAAGAACCAGAATCAGATGGTGATTGATCAAAAACTGTTGTTCATTCTGAACTTTCATCTGATGAAACAGACTCTTCTTCTTGACTTGTATCATTACTATCAAACACTTTCATCCATTCTGTCAGCAAATCAGGCTCTTGAATGACTTGTGCAATGAGAGCTACAACTTTTGAATCAGGTGGAATATATTTGTCCCAGCTAAAGCCTTCTACCACTTTTTCATCATCTTGATCAATAATACCAAAATAAGCTTTCTTATTTGCTTCTTTGATCATTTTTGCATGTGCAGTTTGTGGCTCTTTTTGTTGATGTGGTTGATGAGCAACTTGTTGATATATGGCTTTCCGATAGTAATCATCTTTTCCAAACGGAGTCTTTGATCCACTTGCTTCTTGATTTTTGCATTCTCTCTTAAAATGTCCTTTCTCCCTGTATCGAAAACAAGTAACTTTAGATTTATCAAAACCCAAAGTAGAGACATTTGCATCCAAGAAATCATTTCGTCCTGTAATCATCTTAAACTTTTCAGCTCTTCTCAAGACACTTGCCAGACACCATTTAATATCCATGAGTTCCATTTCTTCTGCATCGATCTGACCGTAATCCTCTTTCGTCAGCATAGGATTTCCGATCCTTCCAGCAACAAATCCCTCATAAGCTTCCAGAACGGTAGCAAGTAACGCCATGTGATCTTTAACAACTTCTTAAGAAAAACTTTTGTCACACCCCGACCACGTAGAACATCAAATCATGGCGGAAACGCGGAGGAGTGTTGTAATAGAATTATTTGTTTCACAACCATGGCATACAAAGTTATATTTTATTTATCAAACAAGAGTGTTACATTGTCTCAAAACAGGAAATAAAGAGTTCAGAACATAATTAAACTAGTTCTATCTTCATTTTAAGTCTGTAAGGCACAGGTCCGCCCTAGTGTCATGATCATCATCCTAAGCGATAGCTCCTGAAAACACATGTGAAAATAGGTACGTCAGCATAAAAATGCCTGTGAGATACATAGGTTTTTGAAGATAAGATTCATGACTTGGATTTTAGAAGAAAGGTTTAATAAAAATTAGTCACGAATCTTGTTAAATGTTTTCTTCTATAAATCGTATGAAAACTCAATAAGAAATCGGATTATATAAAAGAAAGGTGTATGGTTAATGAAATAACCAAGTAAAATGAGTTGTATAAACTAAACTGTTTTGTAAAACAATGTCTCGTGAAGAATATATTATTTGTGTAAGATGTAATATATCTATACTGAAATGATTTAAATAACGCTATGATATGTAGCATCACACAAACACTTATATATAGGAAGTACCAGCGGCGTATCCACCATGCTTGTATCACATTACACACGCCTTGTTACTTAAATCACTTACTCAAACCAAACCACCATTTTAAAATGTTTATGTATAATCAAATGTCAAAATGTTTGTATGAAGACTATGTCTAATGTCTATGTCTAATGTAAATCATGGATTGAGTATATCAATGTCAAAATGGTAAGTGAAATATATCAACTAAACCATATGTAAAATGCACAAAAACAAGGTATTGAAGTAAAACATGGTTTAAATCAAAGTTATGTTTTGTGGAACAAATGCATACTGTACTGATATAAACATCTATGTGGTATTGTGAAAATGCATACATCCAAGCCTTGAGACTGTGGTGATAGACCTTTAAACAAATTAAAGGTCTATCTGTGTTATGTTTATCGAATTCGGTCATTCCTTCCACCCAAACAAACCTAGGGTTCAGGAATGGGAGTTGTCAAGTCCTATGGTACCACTACCTACTAACGAACGGCGTAGCTAATGTTAATGAAAGTATATTGTCCCATTTGAACAAACCAAATGTCATACCAAAAAGGTAAGCATGTGAAAACAATGCACTAAGTATGTAATCAAGTGAACATACATAGCGTGAAATGTAATGTAAAACAATGTACTAAGTATGCACACAATGGACATACATAGCATGAAATGCAATGTAAAACGATGTACTAAGTATGCACACAATGGGCATACATAGCATAAAATGTAATGAAATCATGTACTATAATGTACTAATGAACATAACAAGCATATGATATGAAAGCATGAAAAGCATGAAAGTAGCAAGTAGGCACATGTGTTTCACCCCAAAATATTTGGAAAATAGTAAAAGAGGGGTCTATGTACTCACTTGAGATTGCTTAGAAGTCCTTGTGTAACAACCAAACAATGCTAGAGATCACGGATATCAAACGGCACCTAATATAGGTAACTATGTTAATATACCGGACCTAAATCGGAGGATTGGATAGAATGAGGGTTCGTAAACCAAACGAGTATGGAGACTCGTGTAATATGGTTTAACAAAGCCTACATACTAAAATGAAACCTAACCTAAGTGCTTACGACCCGTTTAGGTAGCTTATGCTACTTTAACGCGTCGTTCGCGTAAAACGCGTTCGGAACGCCTAACTAGCCCAATGATAAGTAAATATGCCTTAACATATCTAATATTGTTGCCAAATCAGTTTGGATATCAAAAGTTATGTTACATATGCTTAATATGAATTTTGGCGTAAAAAGGGCATTTTGGTAATTTACCTAAGGCATATAAACTACCTATCATACAACTAAATAAACGTCGTGACCATAAGGTATAACCTTGAAAGGTTATTCCCTATACAACTATGGTCACCTAATGCGTTTGGTCGGATCCTAAAGATCGACCAAATGGGTCGGGTTTGAAAGTATAAGCGATTGTTTAGATCGCTTACCTTACGACCCTATATAAGCACTAAACTAAAAGTGACGAGCTAAGCATGTTAAAACATGCTTAACTAAGTTTAGAAAACAGGTTTGGTATCAAAACAAACGGTTTTGATACCTATGAGTAGTTTGGTTACAAAATATGCAAGAATGCGCATTTTGGCCGAAACTACGACTCGTCACTGAGCCTAGATAACGTGGTAATCAGTAGGTATAGTCACTATGGACTATAACCATCGTGATCACGCTCACGTTATGAAGTTCAACCGAACGTCGCATTGACCATAAACTGGTCAATGCAGAAAGTCAAACAAAGTTTGACTTTAGGACTCGAAAAGCAATAAAAGAACGAAAGGACACTTACGAAGGGTCCCCGAAAGCTAATCTTGATCCAGTAACTCAGGTATGAAGCAATGGCTTCAACTTAGAGTTTTTAGATCAGATTTTGTGGGTTTTGCAAGAATATGGGGTATTTATAGGATATGCAAGACCGTTAGGATCATTTATCGATTTACGTGCTTGAATCTCATCCGTACAAGTGTCAAAATGTTATGGCATCACAATATGACCCCAACCCTAGAGGTTTGCAAGAGGCATTGCCCTTTGGAGTGTTGAAAGGTTGCTAACAGCTGTGAAAATGAGTTTCTGCATATCTGGGGAGGCCTTGCGGCCTGGTAAGGTTCAGACAGGGCTTACGCGCCCCGCCTGGGTGTCCTGATCTGCAACTAACTTTGGAAAATGACAGTTTCAGTCCCTGTTGGTGTTTAAAGCCTTTTCCGACATGTTTAAGGCCCATTAAGCCAACTTTAAGGCCCTAAAATAATGCTTAAACATTGTGGACATGAAACATGCTCAAAAATATGCCGGATGTTGATTCGTTTGGTCGTACGATCGCGATGTTCGGTTAATTACGACGGAAACTCGCGGAAAAAGATGCGGATACTGAACTGTTCACAATGATTTCAAGCACAAATGAACTGTTCACAATGATTTCAAGCACAAATGTTACAGTCTCCCCTACTTGTGGAAATTTCGTCCCGAATTTTATTTAGAGGAAACTCGCGGAAAAAGATGCGGATACTTCGCCTTCATTTGATCTTCGCGTTCCCAAGTAAACTCGGGTCCACGTTTAGATTCCCAGCGAACCTTGACCAAAGGAATGCGCTTGCGTTTAAGCCACTTGACTTCACGTTCCATGATTTCCACCGGTTTCTCAACAAATTTCAGTGTTTTATCAACACGAATTTCGTCAAGCAGTATGTGGAGGTTCTCATCAGCTAAACACCTCTTGAGATTGGACACGTGAAAGGTTGGATGAACATTTCCAAGTTCAGGAGGTAACTCAAGTCTGTAGGCTACCTTACCGATTCTTTCGACGATCTTGAATGGTCCAACGTATCTAGGTGCAAGTTTTCCTTTCTTTCCAAATCTGATCACACCTTTCCAAGGTGAGACCTTAAGTAATACACGATCACCGACTTGAAAATCCAAGGGCTTACGTTTTAGGTCCGCGTAACTCTTTTGACGGCTTCTAGCTGTCTGAAGGTTATCACGAACTTTCTTAACCTTATCTGTTGTATCTAAGATGAGGGCAGGTCCAGTAAGCTGAGCCTCACCGATCTCATTCCAGCAGACTAGTGAACGACATTTTTGACCATAGAGAGCCTCGAAAGGAGCCCCCATGTTGATGCTGGAGTGATAACTGTTGTTGTAGGAGAATTCAATCAACGGAAGATGTGAATCCCAACTACCACCAAAATCGATCACACAAGCTCTAAGCATATCCTCCAGACTCTGGATTGTTCTTTCAGACTGACCATCCGTTTGCGGATGATAAGCTGTGCTCAGATTAAGTTGGGTCCCCATAGCAGATTGCATGGTTCTCCAAAAATGAGAAGTGAAACGAGCATCTCAGTCAGAAATGATGTTCAAAGGAACACCATGTCGAGCTACAATTTCATCCACATAGATTTTAGCAAGTTTGTCAGCCGAAAAATCCTCACGGATTGGCAAGAAATGCGCTGATTTAGTAAGACGATCAACAACTACCCAGATGGCATCATGACCTTTCTTTTTGCGCGGGAGTTTGGTAATGAGATCCATAGTAATGTTTTCCCATTTCCAAACCGGGATCTCTGGTTGCTCCAATAAACCAGAAGGACGCTGATGTTCAGCCTTAACCTTAAGACAAGTAAGGCATTTTGATACATATAAGGCAATGTCTTTCTTCATACCAGGCCACCAATACTGAATACAAAGATCCTTATACATCTTATCTGAGCCAGGATGAACAGAATAAAGAGATGTATGGGCTTCATCCATAAGCAAGGTGCGGAGGTTATCTTGGCTTGGGACTCACAAACGGTCCATGAAGTAATACGATCCAATGTCCTTCAGTTCAAGAGCGGGTGTTATGTGATAAGGAAATTCCTTATCCATCAAACCTTGTGAAACACAAGTGTGTTGAGCCTGAGAAATGCGGGTTTGGATATCGGATTGAGCTTGAATATCAGATTGAACACGAACGCAATGAAGCTTAGTACGTTCCTTGCGACTCAAAGCATCGGCTACGACGTTCACCTTACCGGGATGGTAGCGAATTTCGCAGTCATAGTCGTTTAGAAGCTCAACCCAACGTCGTTGCCTCATGTTGAGTTCTTTCTGATTGAAGATATGCTGAAGACTTTTGTGGTCAGTAAGAACCACACATTTTGTACCATACAAATAGTGTCTCCAAATTTTAAGAGCGAAGACAACTGCACCCAACTCAAGATCATGAGTGGTGTAGTTCTTCTCATGTATCTTCAACTGCCTTGATGCGTATGCTATGACTTTGTTTCTTTGCATCAGGACGTAGCCAAGACCTAATTTAGATGCATCGCAATAAATGACGAAATCATCATTGCCCTCAGGCAAAGTTAGAACAGGCGCGTTGCAAAGTTTTTGTTTCAAAGTCAGAAACGCTTCCTCTTGCTTGAATCCCCAATCAAATGGCTTGTTCTTCTAAGTTAGAGCAGTTAGAGGAACTGCAATCTTTGAGAAATTTTCAATGAAGCGGCGGTAATAGCCCGCTAGACCAAGAAAAGAATGAACATCAGTAGGAGTAGTAGGCGTATCCCAATCCTTAATCGCACTGATCTTGGAGGGATCTACATGAATACCTTGTTCGTTGACAATATGTCCTAGGAATTGAACTTCTTTAAGCTAGAATTCACACTTGGAGAATTTGGCGAAAAGTTGCTCTTTCTTTAGGAGTTCCAAAGTAAGACGAAGATGTTGCTCATGATCAGCTCGCGTCTTAGAATATATCAAAATGTCATCAATGAAAACGATGATGAACTTATCCAAATAAGGCTTGCAGACCCTATTCATCAAGTCCATGAAAACAGCAGGAGCATTAGTCAAACCGAATGGCATGACTGTGAACTCATAATGCCCATAACGAGTGTGGAACGCTGTCTTGGGAATATCTTCTTCATGCACACGCAGTTGATGATATCCAGATCGTAGATCAATCTTTGAAAAATAAGAAGCGCCCTACAATTGATCAAAGAGATCATCGATGCGAGGTAGGGGATATCGATTCTTGATGGTGAGCTTGTTAAGCTCACGATAATCGATACACATCCTAAAAGATCCATCCTTCTTCTTGACAAAAAGAACGGGAGCACCCCAAGGTGAAAAGCTAGGACGGATAAAACCTTTGTCAGAGAGCTCCTGAAGCTACTTAGACAATTCTTGCATCTCAGACGGTGCAAGATGATAGGGAGCTCTGGCAATGGGATTTGCACCAGGTATGAGATCAATACGGAACTCCACTTGGCATGCTGGAGGTAGACCATGTAACTCTTCAGGGAATACTTCAGAATAATCCCTAACAACAGGAATATCTTGAATAGATTTACCTTTGCCCTTATCTGCTACAACATGTGCCAAAAAGGCCACATAGTTCTTTCGTAGATACTTCCGAGCTTTAAAACAAGACATGAGTTTGAGACTACCAGCAGGTTTCTCACCACGAACTTGTAGGATTTCGCCTGTCGAAAGTGGCACACGAACAATCTTCTCAAAACAAACTACCTCTGTGCGATGCTTCGCTAAGCAATCCATACCCACAATAACGTTGAAGCTTCCAAGTTGCATAGGCGTGAGGTTAATAGAAAAAAGATGGCCGTTAAGGTTCATCTGGCAGTTGCGGAGAACAGAATCAAGAACAATGGGTTCACCACTAGCCACTTCCACTGTCAAAGGTTTTCCTAATTTCGTTCTAGACATGCGAAGCAATGGCTCAAAAGATAATGACACAAAACTCTTATCGGCACCCAAATCAAAAAGAACAGATGCAGGCTGATTATTAATAAAGAACGTATCGTTCACCACTTCATTGTCTTCTTGTGCCTCTTGTGCATTCATGTTGAAGACTCGACCTCGAGCCTGGGCCTGATTCTGATTTGGATTTGCATTCGCCAATCTTGGACACTGATTATGGTAGTGGGTCAGATCCCCACAATTGTAACAAGAACCTGGAGGGTATTGTGGTCGTGCAGCCTGACCCTGTTGCTGAGAAGGAGGCTGAGCAACTCGTTGAGCCGGGTTCTGAACTGCCTGATTCTGAGCAAAATGACAAACACCAGCAAGATGACCTGACTTCCCACAGTTAGTACAGAAATGGCACGGAAATTGCGGCTGATGGTGACTGTTGCATTTATTGCACAAAGGTACATTTCCTGCATAAGGTTTATGCGCTGGAGGCTGTGCGGGTTGGTTGGGAGCTGCCTGGTTAACTTGGGCAATGATAGCAAAATTTTGGGAAGCCTTACGCTTCCTTGACCCCCTTGAGGAACCAGAATCCTTTCCCTTCTTGTTTTGACCTTTCTTGCTATCTTCTTTGTCAGACGCCTGCTTCTTACCCTTGTCACCCTTTTTGTGAAGCTTTCCCTTTCGAACCTGCGACTCAGTCAATGTCGCTGCTAACTCGATCGCCTGACGGAGTGTGGTAGGGTTACTACCAGTAATGATGTCTTGTACCGAGTCAGGTAGACCGTCGGTGTACCTTTCGATAGCCTTGTCGAGTGGGGCAACCATTGTTGGGCAAAGCAGACTCAACTCCTCAAACCTATCAGTATACGCCTGGTGCTCACCACCGTATTGTTTTAAGTCATCAAACTCTTTCTCCAAAGCTCGCTGTTCATGACAAGGACAGAACTCCCTCATCATAAGGGCCCTAAGTTCAGCCCATGTCTGCGCTAGAGCAACTTCTGCACCACGGTCTCTCATTACCCCGTTCCACCATGTAAGAGCCCTCTTCTGAAACACACTCGAAGAAAACTTGACCTTGCGATTGTCAGGATACTGCACGTGATGGAAAGTATTCTCAATGCTCTCGAACCATTGAAGAAGCCCAGTCGCTCCCTCAGAACCACTAAACATGAGTGGTTTAGCCGAGTTAAAGTTCTTGAAATTGCATGGAGCATTGTTGTTGTTGTTGGCTTGGTTCCATTGAGCAAAGAGGTTTGGGAATTGAGCAGCCATTTGCTGCGCAATAATTTCTGCCAGTTCGGCAGTCGCTATCAGGTTTTCGCGTCGAGGAGGCATTCTAAAAGAGGAAAACATGAAAGGAAACGAGTGAGATGATTGGATGATGAGAATGAGATGAAACAATTTCAACAAAAGCAAAGATGGTGGTCATTCGTCCGCATCGCAAAGCAAACAAGCGACACACAGTGTCTAATCAAAGTAAATGGGTCAAAAATAATGTATCGCGAAGACATGTTCGCCTATAAGTGAACACTCACCCCAAGAGTTCCCAGGTAAGAGTCACTGGTCCGATTATGTGGCTTTTTACGAACACTCTAGCCTTAGACAGAAAACCCAGGGTACAGGCATTCACTCTTCCAGTTTGCACGTGTTCACACTATTTAAAACCCAAAACTTTAACGAGATTTTTGAAAATTCAAAGGGGTTTAAAACCATATAACAGAGGGTTTAAAACCTAGTAATCAATCATCCTAGAACAGATGATTAATTTTCAAAGCGGATTCGGAATCGATGTTCTCGTTGTGTTTATCACCTAAGGATAGGTGAAGTGCATGTTTTAAAATCTAAACACAAGATAACTTGTGTTAGGGTCCTATAAAGTTATAGTCTAGGTCAAAGTATTACTAATAACCTAATTCCCTATAACCATTGGCTCTGATACCAACTCTTCTGTCACACCCCGACCACGTAGAACATCAAATCGTGGTGGAAACGCCGGGGAGTGTTGTAACAGAATTATTTGTTTCACAACCATGGCATACAAAGTTATATTTTATTTATCAAACAAGAGTGTTACATTGTCTCAAAACAGGAAATAAAGAGTTCAAAACATAATTAAACTAGTTCTATCTTCATTTTAAGTCTCTAAGGCACAGGTCCGCCCTAGTGTCATGATCATCATCCTAAGCGATAGGTCCTGAAAACGCATGTGAAAATAGGTACGTCAGCATAAAAATGCCTCTGAGATACATAGGTTTTTGAAGATAAGATTCATGACTTGGATTTTAGAAGAAAGGTTTAATAAAAATCAGTCACGAATCTTGTTAAATGTTTTCTTCTATAAATCGTATGAAAACTCGATAAGAAATCGGATTATATAAGAGAAAGGTGTATGGTTAATGAAATAACCAAGTAACATGAGTTGTATAAACTAAACTGTTTCGTAAAACAATGTCTCGTGAAGAATATGTTATTTGTGTAAGATGTAATATGTCTATACTGAAATGATTTAAATAACGCTACGATATGTAACATCACACAAACACTTATATATAGGAAGTACCAGCGGCGTATCCACTATGCTTGTATCACATTACACGCGCCTCGTTACTTAAATCACTTACTCAAACCAAACCACCATTTTAAAATGTTTATGTATAATCAAATGTCAAAATGTTTGTATGAAGACTATGTCTAATGTCTATGTCTAATGTAAATCATGGATTGAGTATATCAATGTCAAAATGGTAAGTGAAATATATCAACTAAACCATATGTAAATGCACAAAAACAAGGTATTGAAGTAAAACATGGTTTAAATCAAAGTTATGTTTTGTGGAACAAATGCATGCTATACTGATATAAACATCTATGTGGTATTGTGAAAATGCATACATCCAAGCCTTGAGTCTGTGGTGATAGACCTTTAAACAAATTAAAGGTCTATCTGTGTTATGTTTATCGAATTCGGTCATTCCTTCCACCCAAACAAACCTAGGGTTCAGGAATGGGAGTTGTCAAGTCCTATGGTACCACTACCTACTAACGAACGGCGTAGCTAATGTTAATGAATGTATATTGTCCCATTTGAACAAACCAAATGTCATACCAAAAATGTAAGCATGTGAAAACAATGCACTAAGTATGTAATCAAGTGAAATACATAGCGTGAAATGTAATGTAAAACAATGTACTAAGTATGCACACAATGGACACACATAGCATGAAATGTAATGTAAAACGATGTACTAAGTATGCACAGAATGGACATACATAGCATAAAATGTAATGAAATCATGTACTATAATGTACTAAAGAACATATCAAGCATATGATATGAAAGCATGAATAGCATGAAACTAGCAAGTAGGCACATGTGTTTCACCCCAAAATGTTTGGAAAACAGTAAAAGAGGGGTCTATGTACTCACTTGAGATTGCTTAGAAGTCCTTGTGTAACAACCAAACAATGCAAGAGATCACGGATATCAAACGACACCTAATATAGGTAACTATGTTAATATACCGGACCTAAATCGGAGGATTGGATAGAATGAGGGTTCGTAAACCAAACGAGTATAGAGACTCATGTAATATGGTTTAACAAAGCCTACATACTAAAATGAAACCTAACCTAAGTGCTTACGACCCATTACAACCCGTTTAGGTAGCTTATGCTACTTTAACGCGTCGTTCGCGTAAAACGCGTTCAGAACGCCTAACTAGCCCCATGATAAGTAAAATATGCCTTAACAAATCTAATATTGTTGCCAAATCAGTTTGGATATCAAAAGTTATGTTACATATGCTTAATATGAATTTTGGCGTAAAAGGGGCATTTTGGTAATTTACCTAAGGCATATAAACTACCTATCATACAACTAAATAAACGTCGTGACCATAAGGTATAACCTTGAAAGGTTATTCCCTATACAACTATGGTCACCTAATGCGTTTGGTCGGATCCTAAATATCGACCAAATGGGTCGGGTTTGAAAGTATAAGCGATTGTTTAGATCGCTTACCTTACGACCCTATATAAGCACTAAACTAAAAGTGACGAGCTAAGCATGTTAAAACATGCTTAACTAAGTTTAGAAAACAGGTTTGGTATCAAAACAAACGGTTTTGATACCTATGAGTAGTTTGGTTACAAAATATGCAAGAATGCGCATTTTGGCCGAAACTACGACTCGTCACTGAGCCTAGATAACGTGGTAATCAGTAGGTATAGTCACTATGGACTATAACCATCGTGATCACGCTCACGTTATGAAGTTCAAACGAACTTCGCATTGACCATAAACTGGTCAATGCAGAAAGTCAAACAAAGTTTGACTTTAGGACTCGAAAAGCGATAAAAGAACGAAAGAACACTTACGAAGGGTCCCCGAAAGCTAATCTTGATCTAGTAACTCAGGTATGAAGCAATGGCTTCAACTTAGAGTTTTTAGATCAGATTTTGTGGGTTTTGCAAGAATGGGGGGGTATTTATAGGATATGCAAGAACGTTAGGATCGTTTATCGATTTACGTGCTTGAATCTCATCCGTACAAGTGTCAAAATGTTATGGCATCACAATATGACCCCAACCCTAGAGGTTTGCAAGAGGCATTGCCCTTTGGAGTGTTGAAAGGCTGCTAACAGCTGTGAAAACGAGTTTCTGCATATCTGGGGAGGCCTCGCAGCCCACGTAAGGTTCAGACAGGGCTTACGCGCCCCGCCTGGGTGTCCTGATCTGCAACCAACTTTGGAAAACGACAGTTTCAGTCCCTGTTGGTGTTTAAAGCCTTTTCCGACATGTTTAACGCCCATTAAGCCAACTTTTAGGCCCTAAAATGATACTTAAACATCGTGGACATGAAACATGCTCAAAAATATGCCGGATGTCAGTTCGTTTGGTCGTACGATCGCGATGTTCGGTTAATTACGACGGAATGCGCATAAGCGCGAAAAATGATCTAAATTGCGTGACGAATGGATTTATCTTATGCCAAACACTAAAATAAAATATTTTAGTGCTTACATAAATTTTTGGATGTCCGGATGTATTCAGAACGTAAGTTATCCGCGAAAGTGCAAACTTATGCACTTATTGACACTTTTAGTCCCTGAATGACCCAAAAGTTTATTTTAGCACACCGAACACCTCAAAGCCTATTTGTAAGCTATGTAAAGGATATTTATGGTATGTTTAACTTATGGTCATGTTCCGGAATGTCTGTTACAGTTCAAATTGGCATACTTTCGCAGTTTGTCAAATTTAGTCCGTGTAGGCGAATTAACTTGTTTTTGCCATACCAAAGCCTTCAAAACTTATTTCTAAGTTATGTAAAGGTTATTTAAGGTACGCTAAGTATATGTTGATGTTCCGGAGTATTTGTCGCAATAAGCTGAGTACGTTTACGCACCAGTTTGCATATAATTCTTCAGAAAGCGATGTAGAGTTTAAAATCGAACAAAAGTCAAAACATGAAAAAAGTAAAACATAACCAAACAAACATTGGGATCAAATAACATTGTTTTATTGATAACTGAACTGTTCACAATGATTTCAAGCACAAATGTTACAACTTTGACCGTTTGAAATATTTAACGCAATGTTGCATTGTATCACATACCCATTTCCATTCTTTGATCCTTGAGATTGATAATTTGAAGCTGAAACATTTGGACTAACATTTGGATATGAAGAAAAACCACTGCTACTGTTTGGACTTTGGTTGATTGAACCAGATGAGTTTTCTGCACTGAAAGCAGTTTGGATTTTCGGACTTGCTTCGACCTCCTGAACACTCCCTTTGAAGTACATCTTAACATCTTGTTGTGCACTTGGATTGCTCATTCTAGCAATCTTTTGTTGTTCAAGATCTTGTCCTTCAATCTTTTCGATGAACTGAGAAATTGTTAATCCATCATATTCCCAAGTGTTTTTCAAAATAATAAAAAATGTACCCCATTCTTTCTGCGGTAAGGCATCAGCCAATTTGTCTACCCATTCCTCTCGTTCTTTGTTGATATCTAACAGTGACATTGACCGTACTAACTTACAGTATCTTTCAATCAATTTCTTTGTATCTTCTCCCGGTAAACTTGTAAACAAGTCAAATTCTTTCTTTAACAATGACTTTTTACTCTTGATCATTTTTTCACTTCCTGCAAACTTAATTCGAAGTGCTTCCCAAATTGAACGTGAAGTCTTATCATGTTGAAGCAATATGAATATGTCTTCTTTAATAGCTTGCTGAAGTAAACTAATCATCATTTTTTCTGCTTTGTACATGTCACGTTCTTTATCTGTAAATTCAGAAATCTTTTTCTCAACTCCCAAATCTGTACGTGGTAGTACATACTTTTTCTCAATACACTCCCAAGATCTCAAATGGTTAGCTTGAACCCAATTCTCGAAACGATCTTTCCATCCATAGTACTCTTCAATGCCCATAAGCTTCGGGGTTTTTTGCATTGTTCCGGTTTCATTTTCCATGTTCATGCTTTGAGCAATGGCAGCCGGAGTAGTCGGAGATGTAGCAAAAGCGTTATATAATTCCTCTTCCATGATTCGGTAACAAGTTTTTCAAGTCAGACAATTTCAAGCGAAATTCCTCAAGCGAAATTACCTACACAAACGAAATAACCTGCAACAGACTTTCAAACGGAATATCAACACAAGCGAAATCAGATGTTTCAAACGAAATATGTAATTTCGTGTGAACCGGCCAAACGAAACTTAATTTCATACGAAATTATACACCACTTCAAACGAAATTAACCTTTTTGAAGCGAAATTATGATTTCGTATGAAATCACTCAAACGAAATTACAATTCCATGCGAAATTATGTGCAATTTCAAGCGAAATTATCCCCAAAATGTAATTCCGTGCGAAATTAGTATGTAATTCCACGCGACATTATGCTGATGTCATCATCTCGGTCAAACTTTTTTCAAATTGATCAGGATTTAGCTCGATTTTAGGTCCAATTTTCTCAAGGCTTTGTTAAAACACAATTTTGCTTATAATGTGAGAAATTCAAGTCATTTTAACCGTGAAAACAAGTTCAATTTGAAAAGAAGGTGTAGCAAACAGAAATTTTAAGCTGAATCGGTATGAACTCTTCCTCCTGTGCTCTGATACCACTTGTAGGATCGTTTTACCGACCAAACGAGTCGTTCAGAAGAGTTTTTGCTTGATACGAAAGGCGGAAACAGTCGTATCAAGGTGATTCAGCAAGAATATCACTTTAAATGTCTTGTTTATTGATTTGACAAGGTTTTACAGCAAGACGACACTTTGGCAGCACTTCGGCTCTCAAACTGGAAAAGCTACAAATGAAACGAAATCAAGGCTATATATAGGAGAGGTAACTTCGCACGAACCTACACAAGCGAAATTAGCTCTCACACGAAATTAGATTTCGTGCGAAATTACCAAGTAATTTCGTGCAAAATTTCTTGTTCTAATTTCGTGCGAAATTAACCTTTTGACAAGTTTTCTCGTTTTGCATGCCCTGATCTATCTAATACAATACAAGACTCGATACAAGACGAAGTCGACAGACGGATGCACCAACAGCGACGAGCGGGGGCACCTAGTTTTAGCAAAACTATTTTCTTGTTATTTTTAATCGTGTGTGATCTTTTAACGTGAATGCTAATGGTTTTTAGTGTTTATGGTAGGCTTTCACTAAGCGGGGAACCGGATGGACGGACGACTAAGTATGCGAAGAACCGAACACTCTTAAACCGCCATCTTAATGGAAATTTTTTTGGAAGACTGAAGCATCATCATGCCCGATAAAGTTTTCGAGTTAAAAATCCTTATGTGTGTAAACTAAAAATTATATGTAATAATAAGTAATGTTGGTTCATTTGAGTTATCAGTTAGCCCAGACGTGTAAGTTCTACATTTTTGAAAAAAATATGGGACCTAATAGATGAAATCTTTTAAATATCCGATATAAATAAGGCTGGAGTTACACCAGACATGGTTGTTAGAAAGAGCAATAAGGCGGAACCATTATTCGCCCCCAAATTGATCTCACAAACCCCTAAATCTATTCACGTTTTCGTTATTATTTCAAGAATGGTGATGGTGAGGGTGACAATGACAATGACGATGAGGATAATGAAAAGACTATATTACCCCAGCAATTAAGTTAACAAAAAACTAATATACCCCGGTCAATTAACCCTGTCCGTTAATAGGGACTCAATTGTTCAAATTAGAAAAGAATGGACTCAATGTACCATCCGGTGTCAACCTTGGGGACTCAAATTGTAGTTTACTTAATACAAAAGCTCCAAAAAAGATTAAGTAAAGGAAAAATTACACTTTTCGCCCTTTATGTTTGTATCGAATTGCAGTGGATAACCTTTAACTTCAATAATTACAGTCACAGTCCTTTATTTGGAAAACTCATTACACCTTTCGTCCTTTACTTTAGTGCTAACCAGGTTAAAATTTTGAGTTAAATCTAGTCACATGAGGGTATTATGGTCATTTCACTTTTTTTATGTTATTAATAAAGAAAACAAAAACATTAACATATATATATACACACTACAGCTTCAGTCCACTCAACCACAAACACTTTCTCTCTGATAAAACCACCACCCAACCACCGCCAAAGTCCACCACCGCCATCGCCTCGCCTTCGCCACCGCCTGTAACATTATCACCACCATCATCGGAGCTACACGACCACCACTCACTCACTCTCTCTCTCTCTCTCTCTCTCTCTCTCTCTCTCTCTCTCTCTAAATCATAACACCACCGTCGGATCGGAGCCCTAGATTTTCTGGATCTACAAACACCGCCAACACCGCCTGTGACATCACCACCACCATCATCGGAACTACACCCCCCTCTCTCTCTGTCTCTCTCTCTCTCTAAAACATGCTCATCGGCCAGCACCGTCGGACTTGTGGCCGAGCTCACGAGTGAGCTTGAAAACCCTAGCGGCGCAGATGATCGGAGGTGTTTTGACGGATAACACGCCGTTGCCTAGAGGCTGTTGCTGTTGATTGTTGATGATGGAGGCCTTTGGGACGCCGTTGTAGATGATGGAGGAGTTTGGGACGCCGACAGTGGGACGCCGTTAGATGATCGGAGGTGTTTTTCCTCTGTTTTTCTCCCTGTATTTTAGGGATTTTTTAAGTTCTTTAATTTAGGGATTTTTTTGGTCTTTAATTTGATTATTTATATCCTAGATGAGATGTTTTACGTTCTTGGTTTTAACATTTAGGGCTTTTGTTACCATGATTTAATATTTGTTGGGGTTGGTTGCATACGGCGGCTGGTGGTGGTGGGGGGGGGTTGGTTGCATATGGCGGCTGGTGGTGGTGGGGCTTGATTCGGTGGTGGTGGCTGGGATACGGTGGTGGTGGGGCTCAATTCAGTGGTGGTGGCTGGGATACGGTGGTGGTGGGACTTAATTCGATGGTGGTGGCTGGGATACGGTGGTGGTGGGGCTCAATTCGGTGGTGGTGGCTGAGGATATGGTAGTGGTGGTGGCTGAATTTGGTGGTGGTGAGGTTGGTTGAAGAGATGAACTAGCTGATAGAAGGAGACATTTGTATATATTTCATATATATATATATATATATATATATATATATTAAATAAATGAGTAAAATTACCGATCTACCCTCATGTGCAAGTCACATGATCAGACATAACTTAAATTTTTAACCTGTTTAGCACTAAAGGACGAAAGGTGTAATGAGTTTTCCAAATAAAGGACTGTGATTGTAATTATTGAAGTTAAAGGTTATCCACTGCAATTCGATACAAACATAAAGGACGAAAAATGTAATTTTTCCTTAAGTAAAAATTAATTTTCTATATATAAAAATGATTTTTTTTTAGTTTTTTAGATGGTTCCCTAATTTTCACATTTTTGTGGTTCTTCAATATACCTCTCATTATATATATAGGGAATGGTGTGGTGTTACAACATGTATCACGTATGTGACATGCTGACGTATGATAAAAAAACGAGTTGATGTGTAATATAGACTTCTCATTGATGCCTTTCTTTGTTTTTATTTTATATTTTTATTGATAAAAGAGTAAATTGTCAAAATCGTCTATAATGTTTGTGCATGTTTTCCATTTTCGTCTAAAACAACTTTTTTTGTACCGTAAAGTCCTTCACTTTTGGGATTTTTTGTCATTTTCATCCAACGTCTAATTTGCTGTAATTTTTTCTATCAAAAATTCGGATGAAAATGGCAAAAAATCTCAAATCTCATGGACGATTTTGGCAAAAAAAGTCAGACATTTGAATGAAAATGGCAAAAAATTATAAAAGTGAAGGACTATATAGTACAAAAAAGTTGTTTTGGATGAAAATGACAAATATGTCCAAACCTCATGGACGATTTTGGCAATTTACCCTTGATAAAATTATATAAAGGATACCATAAAAATGAAAATAAAATTGTTACATAGGGTTTTAAAGGTTCAACATGGAACACTAAAAAAGTGGAGAACGTGATAACCATGTATTTCACATGTTTAAAAAACTAATTCAACATGTTAAAAATTACATATAGAAGCCTTTTTAATCAAAAAAAAATCAAAAACAAAAAAAAAATATAAAAAACAGCTAAGGTAAAAAAAATTACAAAAATGATTTTGTTATTGAATAGTTCTTACGCATCTTTATATACCAAAGCTATGAAAAAAATTTACAAAAAATAATTTTTAGTATTTTAAATTATTTTTTATTATATATATTATAATGTTAAATATATGGTTTATGGTTTTCACTTTTTTAACGTTACCAATTGCACACGAGAGAGAAAGAGAGAGTGAGTGGGGTGGTAAACAAACCAAATGTTAAGAAACAAAATGAAGCACAGTGCAAAATGGATGAATTTCACCCGAACACACAACAAACTGCATGCCCTACGAAAGACAAAGACTTTGATATGGAGTCTTGTGGGATTCCAAATATTGCAAAAATGATGGGACAATACAAGTGAGAAAAATATGATATTGACCAATGACCTTGACCCATCCCTGTCACAACCATCATCATCATCACTACACCAAACGGCTATGAACCGTACGATCACTTTTCATCACCAAACCCCTAAATCTTTGCACACGTGTCAATATCCCATCTTTAATTTTTTGAAAGCTGTAACTTAGTTCTTGAAGGATGACAGGAAACTTCTTTTTTAAGAGTGTACTTACGTATTGTTAACCGGGTTAATAGTTACTATATTAGTATTATCAAGTTAGTATTAAAACCTTCTTGCGTGGACTTGAACCCATGATCTTCACGAAAAGCAAAACTTCTCACCTCCACGTTAACCACCGGACCAAGAGATCATTGGTAGACAGTGGCGAAGTATAGAAGGGGCGGAGGGGCGCCCGACCCCCTGAACTTTTCGCTCAGTAATGTTATATATGTAGTTTTCGTATAGAAATTATTGGGTGTATACGTTTTCGACCCCCTGGTTCTATATAAATTTTTTGATACATACGTTTTTTATCCCTACCCCCCATCATTCGGGTCAAGCTTCGCCACCGTTGGTAGATGACAAGAAACTAGATGGTTTAGCGTTTAAGTACTAATCTTTAAGACCAAATCATAGTTGCTTGTGGCAATCCAACCTAAGACTGCGGGGTGTGGGGTGTGGGTTGGGGCGACCGAATGCCCAAAACGCTGGCTAGACCACACCGGGATAGCGTTGGCCATGGTGTTGCCCCGCTGGCGTGGAGATTGAGCCTAGCGTGGAGAGGGGGAGGGGGCAATGTGACATGGCTCGCTTTGATTGGCTGGTTAGATACAACCGCTTGGGGGTGGCGGTTACATATGATAACTTGAATTTAAAAAAAAATGTAATAAACACTCACCCAATCCCAAACCAAAAATTACATTTTTTGTCATTCTTCTTCCACCAAACCTAAACCAAAAAGTCAAAAATGGTGCATTGGACCGAAGAGGAGGAAATAGCACTAGTGACATTGATTGTGGACGCATAACGTACCATACAACAAGGTCAAATCGCGTATTGGGGGCAAGCGTTCCAACAATACCAACAACATGCCAGGAACACGCTTCACAACTTAAACGCGTGTTAACACAAATGGCGTGAGCTCAAACCGAGGTTGGATCGGTTTAAAGTTTGCTTCGACCGTATCCCTGCGGGTGACTTGACCTACGACGATCGAGTGGAGATCACGAATATCGAATACAGGCACGACGGGAATACAGAGTTTAAGTGGGTTCCCCACTTTAATATTTACCGTACTTTGTAATTTTTTTTGTAGGATTTAATAACTTGATTTTTTTATTTTTAGGATTTAATAAGTAGGTTTTATTTTTTAGGAGTTATGAATTTGGTTTTTTATATTTTAGGATTATCTTTGATGTAATTTTTTTTTAAATTAATATAAATTGTGTTTTTTATATAATTGTCAATATTAGAAAAATAAAAAGAAGCAAACCACATGACACCCCAACGTCGGTCTGGTCACGACGCTCTCAGACCCCACCTTTTTAGGTGTGGACTGACTGAGCCCACATCCAACACGTGTCAAGCAATGCCCACAACCTAAAGCCCTACACACCCCGCACTCTAAGCAAGGCTATATTTGTCCAAACAGTATTCTATACTCAAACCCTAACCTAACCTAATTAGGGTTATCTTTGGGTTTAATTTGACGTTTACATGATATTTCGTTTTGTGAAGTTAACACATCTACGTTCTAACTAACCCGACTTAATAATTAAATTTTTTTTTTTCAACATAAATTGTGTTGTTTTTCTTTTTGTTATAATTCGCTAAATAACAATTTGCATTCTGTTTGATAGGGAAATCACGTGTGCTAGTAACAAAACAAATTTTAAATTTTGCATATGGGTAGGGATCCTAAGAGAAGTCCATCCTATATGAGAAACTTGAGAAGCATTCTGGACCACACATTTTTCTAAGCCTTTCGTAATATACACATATGTATAGTTTAAAATTGACTATATACATATATGTATAATGAGTTATACACATATGTATATAGTCAAATTTAAACTATACATATGTGTATATTACGAAAGGCTTAGAAAAATGTGTGGTCCAGAATGCTTCTCAAGTTTCTCAACTAGCATATCACTTCTCACATGATCCTTTTCCTTTTGCATATAACTAAATACTTGATGTGTACGTGGTTTTTATAATATGCTAATTAATAATATATAGAAAAATAAATAACTTGTCACAAGTATAGGAAATACCGTACCCGGATTTTTTCGACATGATCACAATTTTTCATTGAGTCGGGTTAACGACATATTTTTCGGTTTCTCATTAGTAGTTGTTATGAGCTATAGACAATTATCATGTACCATACCCATGGTTGCAGAAATCGGCCTAGGCGGCCGATTAATCGGCGCCTAAGCGCTAGGCGGTCACTTACTGCCTAATTTTAAGCTAGTTGGTCAATTAATCGGCCATGGTCAAAGTCGGTCAAAGGCGGTACCTAGGCGGTCAAAAATCGGATTAATCGGACTATATTAATCGGTCAAAATAGGTCAAAATCGGTCCTAGGCGGTCAAAATTGGTCAAAATCGGTCAAAATTGGTCAAAATCGGTCAAAATTGGTCAAAATCGAACCATACTATCTGAAACTTGAAGTATTTATGTGAATTTTGAAGTATTATTTTTATATTATTGGGTATATATATATATCTATACTATATATAATATACATATCCAAAGGACTTCTTAAAGTCATTAAAATTTTCTTAAAACACCCCTAAAGCATGATGTACAAGTCTTTTAAGCACCAGAAAACTTCACTTTCCACTTATACCCTTCCCCCTAAACTAAACACCCGGACACAAACTAGGGTTTCTCTCATCTATCATTTGGTCCGCCGCTCATCCTCTCATCTCCTCTGCTCTCTCTCTATCGACTTCATCAGGCCTCTCGGATCTCGCCAGATCTCTCACCAGATCTGTGAGGATTTCACCAGATCGATGAAGGTAACCTCCTTTTCTCTCTCTCTCTCTCTCTCTCAAATTCATCAACAACGCTGAACCACGGGGTTAGATCTATGAGCATCTGCAATCATCTTCTCTTTGCTACGTTGTGCAGGTGGTCTCATTTAGGGCTTTTGATTTTTGTTTCTATCTATTGATTTATTTAATCACATACATGGTGGAAGGATTGTTCATTGATTTTTGCTCAGTTGGTATTTGGTATATACAATACGAAGTTAAGTATGTTTGTAACGATAACTGATTGCAACATGTGCTCATCAACAGGAGAAAACTCTAGAAATTGAATACATAAGAGCTGTAGCTCCACGCAAGGAAGAAGATCCTTCATTACATGATGATTGGGTCAGTGCAGTTGATGGTTCAAGTCGGTAAGTCATCATATTTTGGGTGTTTATTATTTCTGTATTTCCAAATTGACATTGCAGTCTGTTTCTTTTTACTGAACTTTTGTTTTATTTGACAGGTTTATTTTGACTGGTTGCTACGATGGGTTAGGAAGGTAAGACCAAAAATGTTTTCACAGATTTTATGTCTTTTTATTTTATCTTTCTCTATATTATTGTTGCGTAAAAATGTGTTTTTTAATATACAATTTAGGATATGGGAATCTACTAGGGTTTGTACGCATGATTTGGAAGGACACAATGATGCCGTTACATCAGTTGGTATCGTGAAAACAATAGGTATGATACTTTTATCAAAATAATTATCTTGGTTATCATGTACGTGATGAATACAAACGGTTTTTATTTTTTATGAGTCATGGTTTTTATTTTCTTGTTATTGCTTGCTGAATATGCAGAAGATGAGGACAACACTGTTGTTGCCACTGGTTCAAAAGACAAGTGTGAAACTCTGGAAGGTAATTTACTAATTTTACATTTTTTTACTCATAACAGATTTTTGGAATGCACAACTTCAATATAATGTTCTCTTTAAATGTTTACGCAGAGACACGTGCAGAGAACCTAAAGATTGCAGCTTATAGAACTCTTCTTGGACATACTGCTTCTGTGCAAAGTGTTGCAGCACAGCCTACTGCGAATATGGTCCTCTTTTTTCCATCTATTTCAGTTTTCATTTCTACGTTACATACATTCTAAGTATTATTTTTATTTGATTTATAGGTGTGTTCTGGTTCTTGGGATTTTAGAGTAAAATGCCATTTTCATCCCTGAGGTTTGGCTACTTTTGCGAATTTCGTCCAAAGATTTTTTTTTTCGCATCTGGATCCAAAAGGTTTGAAATCTTGCCATTTTCACCCGACTCTTTAATAAAAAACAACTAAAAGACAGAAATACCCCTCATTTAACAAAGAAAAATGGATGGGGTTAATGAGTCGGATAAAAATGCCAAGATTTCAAACCTTTTGGATCCAGATGCGAAAAAACAAACCTTTGAACGAAATTCGCAAAAGTGAGATGCGATTTACGTGTAGGTCTCACAGAACATGCAAATCCTCTTTCATATGCCGATGCTGTAATTGGTACGTCGGGCACTAATATTAGTTATATTAGACGGGCCAGTGGTGCAACCATTGCTATACAAACTAGAGGTGTTCCTGATGAACTGACTATTGAGATTAACGGTTCAGCTTCACAAGTTCAGACAGCTCAGCAGTTGATACAGGGATAGGGAATCAAAGGTTAGTTAGTATACTTGAAGCACAATAGACAAATTCATTCTTTTTTTAATTCATATTGTGTAGATATTAAGCTTTTTGCATGTGTGTCTCACTGAAGCTTTGTATTGTTCTGGTGTTTCAGTTTTTGTATTATACAGAGCCAGCTTGTGGCTTTTGTTAGTTTTCTTTAATAGTGTGTATTCTTTCAAGTTGTGAAGTAAGTCTTTTTTTTTGCAGTTCAAGCTATGCAAGGTTCGCTCGGTCCAGTTTGGTTTAAAAGGGATTCCTTACATCAACACCTACGATGGTCGATCCATTCGCTACCCAGATCCTCTCATCAAAGCTAACGACACAATCAAACTCGACTTGGAATCAAACAAGATTGTTAATTTCATCAAGTTTGATGATGGGAATGTCGTGATGGTTACCGGTGGTTACCGAGTCTCTAGAAGAAAATACAGAGGAGAAGGTGATCAGGATCAGGCCCTTGAATATGGAAGACTTCAGGGAAGCCAAGAATCAGGTTTGTTAATAATTTTATTATGCTAATAAACCCATCTTGACCTAAACTCATCCTAACCCATTTCTTAATAAACCCATCGTAACCCAAACCCATCTTAACCCATACCCATCATATGGACCTTAATGTCTTATACATGCGTATGAGTTGGAATTCACCAAAATACACGGACCGTATGATGGGTACACTGAGGTGACCAGTGACAAAGTGATACTGCCTGTATAACCATTTTCGCCCGGTTATACGACCCTAATCCCATACAAGGGCTTACTGCCTCATTGATTTGCCATGACAAGGGTATGAAATCCCCTTTTCTTATGAATTTTAGCCATGACAGGGCTTGCTGCAGTTCCTTTATATAGACGGTTTTGCCAAGCTACTGGCTATGGTGGTACCGTTCAACGCCGTGAGGTAGTTTTTCTGTTTTTTTTATCATTTTAGATTTTTTATTGCATAATGTAATTTTAGTTTTGCTTTTTTTTTTCTTTAGACCGTAGAAGAAAGATTTTGAGGCATGCTCAAGATGGAACGATCACCAATAGGTGTGTTATATAAATAATTTAATGAAATGACATACTTTTTTGTTTGTACAATTTTTTTTAAATGTTGGTTTTATTATTTTAGGGAGATTGTGGTGTGGTTCAATGTTGTTGTGTCAGATGGGAATGCCTTGGAAGTTTATTCCTACTCAAAGAGAGGTATTATGACCAGAATTCCAACTCCAAAAGTATTTTAATCTTCTGAAACAGACATATGGAGTGATAATGATATATTTTTGTGGACTGTAGTTAGTATTTTATATGCTTTAAGTTATTTGAAATTTATGTGTAGGTGAGCGTGAAGCCAGGAGAGAGTGCTCTTGCTTTTTACACTGCTGAAAATCTTAGTTCCGCTCCTATAACTGGCATGTCTACTTATAATGTTACACCCATGAAGGTAATCATCTGATTTATACTTGGATAAGACTTGTGCAATCTTAACACCAATGAATTCAATGCTGATCTGTGTCATTTCAAGAAGGCTTTGAAGCACCTGGTACAATTAAATGCTGAAATTCTTGGACTGTTTTTCTGTTTCATTAAGGCTTTGAAGCACCTGGTACAATTAAATGCTGAAAATCCCGACACTCATCGCTGCTTGAAACCAGGAGTTAACGACTCTTTCTTCGATTACATGGTTTGTGATTCGAGTTCAAATGGCGCTGCAGGAACTTCCTTTAGCCTATCCCATGTTACCCTGTCAAATGGCGCTGAAGTCGTTGTACGTGTTGAAGATGTATATTGTGCTCAAGTTTCGACACTTTTGAACAATTGAAAGAGTTACACTTCAAGGCTCCAAGCGTCCAAGTGTCAAATTAACCAACGGAAAAAACTATTGTGGACTTCTTTTAAGACATGATGTGTTTAATTACTACGCTGAAAAAAGATATAGTTGGTATTATGATGGCTGCATTTTTGTGGATTATTTGCATGTTTTGCGAACTTTTTTGGCATTTTTTATTGGAGTCCTTTTTTCTTTTTTCTTTTTCAGTTTTAGATTTTTACTTTAAATCATCAAATTCAAATCTATTTGAATTCGGGCTCGAACGTAGGGATGAGCTTGGTACCATCTGGTACCGAAAATCCGAAAAAATGGGTACCGGTACCGAAAATACTTGGTATGGTACGGTACCTGTATCGAAAACACAAAATGTTGGTACCAAAAATCGAGCTGGTTTGGGAACGAATTCACACCAGTTTCGAGTTATGGTTTATTTTATAATATAGATTTGGTTATGACATGGGTTTCGGTTTCAAGTCATTGTTTTGTTTATAATACAGCTTGAACTATAATTTATGTCATCGGCTTTTCAGATCTTGGTTGAGCTCTGTGGTTAACTTTTCACCGAAACTTTTTGGTTTTTTTTTTTCTTGTGTAGTTTGGTTTTATTTTAAGTAGTAGCTTAGATTGTAGTATCTAATACCCTTTATTCTACATTGACATATTGCCTTAACTATACGATTTCCAAAGATCTTTCATCTCCCAGGTGTAATACAAACATGTTGCCATCTCATATTATGATGTCTTATTACACGCTTATTCAACTCTTGATAGCCTTCACCCCCCCCCCCATATTATGATGTCTTATTACACGCTTATTCGTAATGCAGGTGCTTTGCTTGCTTGCGATGGAGAAGCCTATTACCTTAAAGCCTTGGCATATTCGAGATGAACTCATCAAGGCTAGCTTTTCTTCGACCCACTCTTTGTAGACATTTTGGGCATTTTTACCTGTTTCATCTAGCCTTTGATAGACATTACCACATAGATGATTGATAAAGTAACAAACTACTATACAATATACCATGGGAGGATTGATAAACTAACAGAAAACAAGTATTGTGTTGAAAATTGTCGCCACCTTTGCATCACGAATTTGGTTTTGGTTATGGCTCAAAACCAAACCGCCTGTACATAGCCCTAAACTCACCAACCTAAGTGATATGTTTCCCGCCGCATCGCGCGGGTAAACGACTAGTATATATATATATATATATATATATATATATAATTTTGAAAAAATACATATAAAAATCCCATTCCGATTAATCCCTAGGCGGTACCTCACCGCCTGACTAGCGCCTAGCGCCTTCTACAACATTGACCATACCAATCCGCTGTGGTTTAAGTTGCGACATTATGCATCAAAACTTGCACAAAATGCATTATATATTTTCTCAAGTGTTTTAAAATTGAAGTTAAATTATATTGTTGTTCACGAGAGTTCTTTATTTAGTAGTATAGATAGTATTCTTTGTCTTCTTTTGTAATCATCTAACTTTGACTAACCAATCAATTATTATATTATCGATGATCATTGTCTACAATTTTGATTCTTCAATTTCTCATTTCGCACAAGGAGCTTTTTTTTTGAAAGTCCGGTTTTATATATGTTATGAGTTAACAACGCATCTTAAAGTATCATCTTTGAAACCAACTCGGATACACTTTGAAGGGCAAAAGCATATCTTTCCTTTTTATTAACTAATATGAGTGAATCTTCCAAAGTTTTGGTTAGAGTTAATTGCCACCTTCATCCAATATAATTTGTTTTTCCGCATCTGAGTCCCGATGGTTTGAAATTCTTCTTATTTTCATCCGGGCAGTTTCAGTTAAATGAGAGTTATTTTAGTACTTTTACATATAATTTCCACTCAAGCCTTTAGTGAGGGGAGTAATAAGAATTAATCCAATTTAATTCTTTGTTTAGTATCGGATAATCCAAGTAACAGAGGTTTTAAAAGTTGTATAAGGTTATTACCTCCATTTTGTTTTATACATTTTTTTTTTTGAATGGTGAATTTCTTTTAATATATATTATTTGTTGAACTTTAATCCAAAATATTCCTCTTCTAAACTAGTTGTTTAAAGATTTTTGTTTACTAATAAACCACACTTTGTATTTTGTTTTATACATGATATCAAGTATAATATATACCTTTCAAAAAAAAAAGTATAATATATTGCTCTGAATTATTTGGCACTGACTTCCAAGAAAATTGTTCTGACTACAATGTGACGTTTGCCTAACATCTTTCAGTTTCTTCATTGATTGTGGCTGAACAAGAACAGGTTGTATTAAAGTAAAAATAACAGTGTCCTATTTTGTAGTTAATTGAATTAAAAATTAATGCATCCTCGCTAAAAAGTCATATACTTATAGAATAAAATTACAAAAGAGTCGCTAAAAAGTTAGACTTATAGAATGAAATTACAAAAGAGTTTTGATGATCAAATACATATCACATTTTGTATACAAACTATAAAAATCATTTAAAAAATTTTATGTGTCATTCAACCAATTATAGAGAAATGATACAATAATAACCTAATTACTATTAATTATATTGAATTCCTTAAAATTATGCAAACAAACAATTAATTCTTTATTCGGATTTTTCTTCTGTTTTTAATGTGCTGATATAATTCATTATAAAGAAAAATGCTATAATATCATTCACATACGTGCTAAAATCAATTATCTTGATTAATTTTCATGTGCTAATATAATTAGAAAGTGTTATTTTTATGTATGTATTGTTTTAGTATGTACTAATTTAACTTTTTTTAAGTGATAAAATCTGTTCTTACTATAAAACTTCTATGTTAAGTACGGAGTGTCATTCATTAGCACCCGCTATATACTATTTATTGGGTTCAGGAATATATCCTTTATAGCCTTGCGTAATAAAAGTTTACTTTACTATTTATCTTAAATTCACTATCCACCACATAAATCAAGTTAAAATGTAAAAAAATTCTATTATGCTTACAAAAATTTTATAAATATAACTTTAAGTTTCTAATAACTTCTAACTATTTTTATTATATATTTTTAGAATTGTATAATATTATATTTGTTTCAATAAAGGTAATTGGGTTTGGGTAATCAGAACCATACCTATTCAAACTCGTGAATTATCTGTAAACATTCATACACCCAAATATTAACTTGATTATCCGTTTGAATGCTTCGATTCACGTTTTTTTATGGTTTCGACTTTCTTTTGTTGTCGCTAAGCATTGGTTTGACTTACTTTAAAACCATACATTTTGACTCTTGGTAACTGTTATTTTTTTATTTTATTATTCTAAAAAGCTTTCTATTTAGCTTTTTATCAAAAGCATTATCTACTACTACAAAACACAATGAGGGGAATAGTGCCAGGCAGCTGCCTGACACTCCCCCATTTGACCAACCTTTTTTAAATTTTATTTTCTTTCCAGTTCAAAATTACGCTTTCGTCCTTCGTTTAAAAGTACGTTTTTACCCCAGTTCAAATTATCTACTACTACAAAACACAATGAGGGGAATAGTGCCAGGCAGCTGCCTGGCACTCCCCCATTTGACCAACCTTTTTTAAATTTTATTTTCTTTCCAGTTCAAAATTACGCTTTCGTCCTTCGTTTAAAAGTACGTTTTTACCCCAGTTCAAAATAAAATTATAATTTCGCCCCTAGCTCAAAATTACGCTTTTGCCCTCGGTTCAAAAACTCATTTTTAATTTCGTTCTCAGTTTAAATTTACGGTTTTGCCCTTCGTTTAAAATTACGGTTTTGACCCCGTTCAAAATCAAATTTTGGTTTTCCCTCCACCTTAAAATTACGATTCTGGCCTCAGCTCAAAATTACGTTTTTGCCCACAGTTCAAATAAAATTATGATTCCCCCCCCCCCCACTCAAAATTATGATTTTGCTTTCAATTTAAAATTATGATTTCGCCTCTAGCTCAAAACATAATTACGATTTTGCCCTCTATACAGACATACATGTTATAAGAGAGAAATATTCGGTTTATTGCCCCGCAACGCGGGCGGGGCAAAAACTAGTTATATATAACAGAAGAGAAATTGAATAGTGTCAATATGCTAATTTAAGCCTTTTTTTAGTTCAATGGGAGGCTTCACTAACTTGAGGGATTTTTTAGAGTTTATTGCTTTGCTAAGTTGTGTCTATTTTGTTTTTGTTTTTTTAGTTTAGTTTTTTTAACGTCGACCTTGGAAACAAGTGGTTAAAATCTTTGGAGAAAAGTTATATGGTGTCTACATAACAACTCAAGAATTTGGAATTTCATTCCGGTCAAATTATCCGCACCGGGACCTTGGAAACAAGTGGTTAAAATCTCGAGTGATCTTGAAGCTTTCGGCATCAATTTCTCTGGCTTTTTTCATGGTGTACCTGGCTGTGATAGTGAGATCGCTTTCTGGAGAGAGTCATGGTTGTACGATGACCCATTATGCATCAGGTTCCCAAGCCTTTTTCAGTTAGAACGTTCAAAAAATGTCAGTATCAAGGACAGAGTTAAGTTGGTAAATGGTGAAGTTAGGCTGGAATTTAACTGGGTGCGGCAACTTGTCTTTCCAGTAGAAGTGGCTGAATTGCAAGAATTATCGACTGCAATTTTCTCTTTTGGTTTTGGTTCTGGTGATGACAACTGGACCTGGAAATCGGAAGCGTCGGGCATCTTTTCTGTTAGCAGTTTTAGACGTGTCATCGAGCGGGCGTTTTTTTCAGATTTGGGGGTCGGTTTCGAGTGGAACGGTTGGGTTCCAATAAAAGTTAATTTTATGGTGTGGCGTCTGGCGTTAAACCGGCTTCCTACTATAGAAAATTTGGCCCGTAGAAATATTCATATCCCGAACTTGAGGTGTAAAATATGTGATGAAAGCGATGAGACTTCTTCACACTTATTTGTGGAGTGCTACTTAGCTCAGAAGGTATGGGATTTTGTGGTGGAGTGGTGCAAAATTAGACCTTTTTTCATTCTTGAAATAAAGGATCTCGTTAACATACATAATGGATACCGGGGATCGGCGAAGTGGCGAAGAGTTATTTGGTCAGTCATTCAGGTAGCCATTTGGGTAGTGTGGAAGACTCGAAATGAGGTGGTTTTTAGTCACAAGAAGCCGAACTTCGAGAGGATGAAAGAGGAGATCAAGTTGCTAAGTTTCTTTTGGATAAAAAATAGGGCGAAGCGTGTCGTCCTCTCGTGGGATGATTGGTGTAAGTTCGAGTTAATAAATATGGGTGTGTAATGTAGTTGTGGCTGTATGTTTTCTTAGTGGCTGTACGTTTTTTTTGGTGGCTGTTATCATCCTGGTCAACTGTTTTGGTTGCCCAGGTTTGCTTTATTAATAAAATTCTTTGTTTGCCCTTCAAAAAAAAAAAAAAAAAAGTTTTTTTTTTAACGAATAAAACCAATAACGGTACGACGCTTTAACTTTTGAATTTTTTAAACAAACTGAACACACGTAGATATCCCGTTGGACATATTTAAAAAAGTTCGTGTACTATAGCGAGTGCACCAAAACCGACTGAGTTCTATCGTTTTCTTTTACATTTACCTTTGTTATTTACTTTATTCTTTTATTTTTTTATTATTTTGATATTTAAAGTAGAGGTACGTCGTAAATACCATTAACATATTTAGATATTATTTTATTTAATTTTATGAATTTATCATCGGTTATCATAGTGTGTGATACATTGCAAATTCCAATTGCGTCCAGGCGTAACACGCGGGTGACTATGACCCTAGTATTATATAAAAATGATTATTTTTATTTAAATTAATGTTAGATTAAATATTATGATTTTTGAAATAATGAGTGAAAAGGTACTTCTTATGCACACCACCTTTTGTCTGTCAAATTATGTTTGCTCACCTTAAAGAAACATGACTTTGTTTCTATAATCTGACCAAAAACTTTGCAGGAACTCCAGTGCAGTTACAGTTCTTTCAATGGTTGTATAAGGAAAAACACTATACACCATGCCATGCCATCTGATCCCCTACTCTAGTCAAACCATAATATTGCCTTATGCTTTTAGTCTATAAATATCTTTGTTTCTAAAACCCATCCCTATCAGACCAACCGGTTAAACCTAAAACTGTTTGTACTGGTTCAGTTAGAAACTCTTAGACCTGATTCAAATAAATAGTCTGATTCTAAACGAATCAAACGGATTTGATGAATATATATTACTCTAAACCCCTATAAGAAATCACTAAATATACTCTACTAGTCTTCAAAAAATAACAACCATATAATTTAATTTTTCTAATTTAACAGGAATATATCCTTGATGTTAATAATTATATTTGAAATAATAAAGGTACAATTATATATTTCGAGATAATTGGAATAAAGAGAAGAAAGGATAGCAAATGGAATACATGGAGCCCAAGTGGTGCAATTACAAAGGGATTTATTCCTTGCCACCATCATTCACAATTTACTTGGCCCACAATGACTATAACCTTCTCGGTCCAATAAAATATTTGGTCCCACCATTTATACTTAATTGGGTTGCATTTCTATGATCTCACATCCATCATCTCAGACTTATGGTCAAACATGTTAAATCCAAAATACTCCACATTTGTTGATTAATGTAGTAATTTAATTATTTTGTACCTTTTGTATAATATAATATAATATAATATAATATAATATAATATAATATAACTACAATAAAATGATCATCTTAGAGCATTCACATCCAATCCACTAAAAATATACATACATTCCACTAAAAAACAACTCCTATATCAATATATTTCCACTAAAAACAAATACTTTTTCTCTCTCCTTTTCAATATATATTACATTTTCTCTCTCCTCTACTCACAACCACTTTCAAAATATATTAAAAAATTATACAGGGTGAACAGTGTCCCCCCAAATATACAGATGAACAGTAACATTTTCTCTCTCCTCCACTCACAACCACTTAAACCACTTTTTATAATTTAAAAACCCATCTCTCAAGATTTGGTGGATAGAATGCGAATGCTCTTAACAATTATCATGTTAATGAGCTCGTGATAGAGTGACAAGAAAGAGACATAGTGTTCCAAGTGACTCGGGTTTGCTTCCTACTCCACCATTTAGTTTCGGTGACACCTAGTTATAATGGGGTACTAGGCGAGTAGGCGACGATCGCTAGTACGATCCTTCAAATGAGCGAGTTTTACCTCAGTGCACTATCGTGCCTTTGGGCGAGTGGTCACAGACTTCGGCCCTAGGTGAGGGGTTTTTCCCGGTTCAGAGACGAGTGTATCTTGATGTGGTTAATTTTACCAATAGCCCATTTCGATGGTTCGTTGTCCCTTAAATAATCTTAACAATCATCATCTCTTCTTTTTTTTTCTTTTGGAAAGATGGTTGACAAATAACTTATTTATCAAAATGATGTTACTAAAAAAATTATCAATGTAGTGCGTTATTGTTTTACTTTTTATTCAAATTCAATCAATATACAATCTATTTCTTTATCATACTTCCTTTTTATTTCGATTCATTCAATTCAATATTATAGAAGCATGACAAAGAAATATATTACATATTGATCGAATAAAAAATAAAACAATTCAACCAGCAATTTACTAATAACTTTTTAACTAAAGTTAAATAAGTTATTTCTCAACCCTCTTTTGAAAAGAAAAAAAAAAGAAGAGACACTGATTGTTAAGATGATCATGGCTTATTATATTATATTATAATAGTGTACAAAAGTGCACCTTTTTATTCATTCAATCCAATATCTTATTTTTTTTAATAAATTACATAAATTGCCATTTATTTATATTATAAATTGCATTTTTTATCATTTGTCTTAATAAAGAATGCAAAATATTATTTATATCTAAAGTTTGCATGCTTCCTATCCTTTAAGCTAACTGATGTCAACTTTAAGGTAAAATGTTTATTTTGCCCAAAGAACATAACCTGAAATTTATTTACAAAGAATATAATTTGTAATTTACTTTAGTTTTTTATTTTCTTTTCTTTCTTCTTATTTTATTAAATTTATCACTATTGTTTTAACGCTTACTTTAAAATTTTCTTAATTATATAATTAACATATTTTTTCTATAAAAATATATGCTTTTGTATAATTTATTTATTTTCATTTTTTTGATTAACTTATTACTTTTTATTTTACATATAATTTTTTATACTATGTTCTTACATAAATTGTTTGTGTGGTCGAGTTATTTTTTTAATCACTTTTACCATTATTTTATGTTATTCGAATGAAATTTACACCAAAACGTGGATAAAAATAAGCAGGTCGATCACGCGTTACGACGAGTTGGTATAAACATAGATAAAAAAACATGGCGTAATGTTGTATTTTGAGATGACTGTCGGACATTTTATAACACGTTTAAGATAACCGGTTGCTTTAAAATGACTTTACAATAATTCAAGTTTTTTATAGAAAAACATAGTTTAAATAACCACGCTGCCTATGGAAAGCAACTGATTATTTTACACGTGTTTTAAACTACCTGACACTCATCTTAAAATTCAACATTAAGACATACTTTTTATCTATGTTAAAACCAACCTGTTGTGGCTCGCTTATTTTTATCTAAGTTTTAATGTATGTTTTGCCCAGATAATTTATAATAATTCTAAAATGATTAAAAAACCTCGATCATACGAACAGTTTGTATAAAAATATAGTATAGAAAACTTACATAAATAATACTTTTTTCTATTTATTTTTATGTACATTTTGCAATAAATGACAATAAATAAATTATACAAAAAAATATGTTAATTAATGATTTAAGAAAATTTTTAATTAGTCGATAAAACTATAGTGATAATTAATAAAATAAAACGAAAGATAATAAAAGAAAAAAACTTATGTAAATTACAGATTATATCCTTTACAAAAACATTTCAGATTATGTTTTATTTTTTTGGCAAAATACTCATTTTATCATAAAATTAACTAAAAACTTAAAACTAGTTAGCTTAAAGGACAAAGAGCATCAAAAAATTTAGATGTACATTTTGTGTGTTTTTTAAAATAAAGAACAAAAAGTGTAATTTGATATATAAATAAAGGACGTAATTTATTTTTTTTTTATTTTTTTACTCAAACAACTCATTATAGGCTTTAATTTCTATCAATTGATTACAATTTTTTTCTTTTTGTTTTCTTCTAAAATCAACCCATTGTCAAATACGACCTATAAAATCATCTAAATCAAACGTAAGCAATGAATTAAGAAACATAAAAAAAACTAATCAAATATTAACACTTAACTCGCTACCATCTACAAATATTCAAATAAAAATACATAAAAGTGAATTTCACTTAAAAAAACATTATTAAAACACTATGAATTAAACAACTTGACATAGCCATGCTATCTTTTATTATGTAGTTTTTAACTGTACGTTACCCTTAAATAACGGTAAAAATATTTATTTGAAACATATTTAATTAAGGACTACTTATGTTACAACAAGGTCAAACTTTGATGATGTGCCTCTTGATCTCAGCAAATGAAGACATACAATTGTTATCCTTCGAACACTTATATAGTATCATATTTTTCCTATTGTTGTAGTTTCCATAATGACAAATTGTTGGGATAACAAAGGCTAGTGCTAATTACGAACCTAGTAATCCCTTATTTTGATAATGATTGAAGTTAACTTGTGTTATAAGTTGTTGATTAAGAATGATCATATACCACATACATGTTCTTATAGATTTGGTGAATAATCAATCGCAAAAATTAAAAGGAATATCCAACAACAATGGTGATAAATAACCATACAAAGGTTAACAATGGAAAATCGACAACATGCGAGGGTTAAAGCTTAACCGACAACATGAATATGTTAGGAAATTAGAGAAATCCCAAAATTGTTTGGTGATCACTACTACCATGATATTAGTGAGAAGTTTATGAGGGGGTTCACTATAGTTGTTGGTGATTTAAGAGAGAGTTGATCACTACCTCTTGAGATTAATGAAATGAAGAAAGTGGTCACTACCTTGATCTAATGAGACGTTTGTCTAATGAAACGCTACCTTTGGCTAGGGTGAACACTGCGTTTGTATAAGGTGATCACTACCTTTGTCTAGTGAAATGTTTGGTGTACCGGTGAACTATTCCATTTAGGAGAAACTCTTAGTGAAGCAACTCTCGATTGAAGAATCAGGAAGAGGACGTAAAGTGGATTAGCTAACATCCAATTCAATCTCTATAATATCAGTTTTGTCTTCTAACCCTTCAAATATTTACATTACTTTCTTTATTATTTTACTTGGTTTCAAACAAGTCTTCAACTAACAAGTTTGGGTTTAATTAACAAAAGTATTATGAAAACCTAGTTACCACCTCCCCCTCTCCTAGTTTTTTTCTATATAAGCAACTAAATCGTATATCTTTCCCCTAAGGATTTAAATTGTTGTTTTTGGTTGCCTACCCATGTGGGACACAACTGATAAACATGTACAAAGAATGCGGCGAGGGTTTATTATTAGAGAGTAGGAAAAAGTTTCCAATACAAGAAAGACATGAAGGCTATATATAGCCCATAAACATAAGCCCTAAGTAAATACCGAAAAGCCCAATAGAAGGCCCAAACTTTTTAGGTTAACATCCCCCCTCAAACTCACAATACAACAGCAATAAGCATTGAGAGTTTGTCACACAAGAAACGAAACAAGACACCGACTCAGCCTTTGTAAAAATATCAGCAATCTGCAAAGGCGGTGGAACAAATGGAAGCGAGATGGTCCCGAGTTGTAGATGTGACGAGTGAAGTGACAATCAATCTCAATTTGCTTTGTTCGCTCATGGAAAACAGAGTTCTTTGCAATTTGTGTGGCACTTTTTGTTGGCCCATGTGATCAATCCTTGAAGAACAGATGATACTCAAAGCTAAAACTGGTTCACAAACAGTTGATCCACAATAAGCAGTGCATGATCTAAGTTCCCTCCAATGACAGTGTTTCTATCAGCTGATCATCCTAAAGTCTGATCTACTCAACAATTGTTCCTCTAAAGACTGCTGGTTACAAAGACTGATGAAGACCTATCAACTGCTGATTATCAAAGTCCTGTTGGAGTCCAAGTACTGCTGAATCAAAAGGCCTGATCAACCTAAGAGGAAAGCACTGCTCAGCTACATCAGTGTTTAAGAATCAATAGCGGATTAAAGCATCAGTACTTAGTATATCAGTTGTTCAATGTAACAGTGTTTATTAGCATCAGTGTTTAGAGGTTGTTAGTCTATTAGATGTCACTGTCTAGGTGATGTCAGCCAAGATGCTCAGTGGTTAGATTTGTACTATAAATAGAACAGTACTTCTACTGTTCTATTAGCTCTTTTGCACACACACTCATCTTGTACGAACAACTAGTGAGCTTAGGCTGAGGGGGAGTTTAGTATTCATGCATGCATAGTTAAACTTTTGTAATTCGATACAATCTTTTAACTAGTGAAATCGTGTATGATGAAAACTACTATTTGATTGTGTTACAATGTTTACTATTATTTCCGCTGCAATTGTTCTCTGATTTATCTTCTTTCATTATTCATTTTGTTAACAACACAATCAGAATAAACTTAGATCCTAACAATTGGTATCAGAGCTTAGGACAGTCAACTTCTATCTAATAATCAATTTGACATAAAAGTTCAGCTCAAATCCATTGATACTAAAGTTGTTCGTATCAGTTGAAAAACAGAGTAAAGTTTAATCACACATCAAGTTGATTATTCAAAAACTTCTATAAAATAACCAAGATGACAACACACTCACAGGACCCTCACAACACCGGAACACTATTCAAGCCACCTATGCTTGTCAGATCCGAGTACAATATCTGGCAATGTAGGATGGGCAATGTGTTAGCTCAGCAAAACACCGGCTGCTGGAAATCAGTCATCTTTGGACCACATGTTCCACTGGTGCCTAGCACATTAGATCCCAAGGCCCAAGTGCCTAAAAGCCTTGAAAATTATTCAGATCAGGATTTTCAAAAAATTGAATTAGATGCAAAGGCTTTTAGCATTGTGGCTTCAGCTATTCCAAATGATATATATGCTGGACTGTTACAATGTAACAGTGCCAAAGAGCTTTGGGATGCACTGAAAGAGCAGTTCGGTGGAATAGAAGAGGTTATAGAAAACAACAGGGAGGTTTTGAATCAGCAGTATGAAACGTTTTGTCATGTCAAAGGAGAGTCTCTAACCCAATAGTTTGAAAGATTTAGCTATCTCATTAGTGAACTTAAACTGGTTAATGTCGAATTTGCAAAGTCTACTTTAAATAGTAGGTTTCTTAGGTCATTACCAGACAAGTGGGACACTATAGCTTTCGTAACCAGAAATTCTATGGGTTTTAAAGAGCTAAGTTTGACCCAACTTCATGGTCGGCTCCTCACCTATGCGAGAGAGCTGAACCAGAAAAAAGAAGTTGCAGGAATCTGGGAAAGTTGATGATGATTACACCTTTGGTAACACAACACTTTTGGGTCAAGAAGAATCTTGTGGTAGTAAGGACCAGACTTATGATTATTACATAGACATAACTGCAGGTGGAGATTTCAACAACTCTAAGCCTTACTCACCTAACTATGCTTTTACAGCAAGTGGGGAAAACCAGAATTCTGACAACTTATATTTTGAGCTCAATGACCTCCAACACTTTAATCCCAATGATCTGGAGGAAATGGACATGTTGCACCAATTGGCTTTGCTTAGTGTAAGAACTAGCAAGTTTTACAAGAGAACATGTAGAAAGTTTCTAGGGTTGCATGGGAATTTAAAAGTGGGGTTGTATAAGTCTAAAATAAAGTGCTACAAGTGTAACAGGCTATGTCATTTTGCCAGAGAATGTAGAAGTCAAAACAATGGTCCAATCATTACTCATCCTAGCCCTAGACCTCAAAACACACAAATCCAGGGTTACATGGGAATCTAAAAGTAGGGTTGGATAAATCAAAACTTAAGTGCTACAAGTGTAAAGAGCTAGGACATTTTGCTAGAGAATGCAGAAGTCAAAATAATGGACCAATCATAACACATCCTAGCCCTAGACCTCAAAACACACAAAATACTGTGCACTATTCCCAATATACCCCTGTTGCTCATGTAAACACTGCTTATTATGCACACCCTGTAACAACTGTTCTAGTGAAATATGTTCAAACCCCCGTTCCACAGATACAGTATGTCCAAGCCCCAGTCTCTCAGGTTCAAGTGCAACGACCTGCACCACAGCATGCTGCACAAACATCTGCTTCAGCAGAGGCCAGTCAGCAAAGCTTCTTTACCTAAGGCTTTGTTGATTGGAGTAGCATGCCTGATGATTTATCTGATGAAAATTTTGCTCCATTTGATAAGAATGATGTCCCTTGTGATGAATTTTGGTTTGCAGCATTAGAGTCAATTCCAGAAGGGCAGGAAACTGAAGAAGTGGAACCCAGTGCTGAAACAATGGATGAAGTTGCTGAAGCAGTGGCTACTGTTGTTGTTGGTGAACAGCTGTTAGAAAAGACAGAACCTGAACCACTGTTGGAACCTCTTGCTGATCCATGGAGTACCGATGAAGTTGAAAAGGATACCAGTGCTTGTGAGAATGAATGTGACTGTGCCATGATTGATGCAGCTAAGGTATCACCTTAGGTCTTGAAAAACCTATGTTCAGACAAATGCATCATAGCATTTGCTAATATAAAAGAGGTGAATGAAAACCTTAGGGATAAGATTTTAAAAAATGAAGTACAATTTAAAAAATCTGTTAAAGAATTGAAAAACAAACTGTATGAAAAGGATAATGAAATCCACAGTCTGAAACATGAACACAACATAACCAAGGATCAACTCCAAGCTATGGTAGAAAAATATCAAGCTTGTAAAAAGGAGCTGGAATCCACCCAAATCACTTGTGAAAAATGGGTGGAGTCTTGGAAAGGTTATGAGCTGATGTTAGAAAAACATATCAAAAGCAACGTAAAGTTTGGCCTAGGCTTCAGGAAAAATGACCAAACTGAAAACACTACTGAAATTGATTCTGGTTTAGTTGAGATAATACCAACAAACAAGGGTGGTCAAGAAATTAAAGTAACTGATAAAAAGGTAAGAAAATCATTTTGGAAAAACCAGAGGGGTCATCAACCTTTGAAGAGATAGAAAAATATCAATTCAAACCCACCTGGTCAGATGAATGTGACATCCTTGAGAATTTCAAACCAATGGATTTTTCCACAGTTGAGGGTGTCAAAGCACCTAAGGCTAAGGTCATTCCTCTCAAAGACATCCCAACAAAGGTTAAAAACTTTGTTGAAAAGGAAGTTGAAAAGAGGAAGAGAAGAGAAAAAGTTAAAAATTTGTTTTGTGACTTTTGTGAAAAGAGAAACCATTCCACAAAGGACTGTTTTCATCTAAAAGCTTTTGACATAAACAAAACAAGTATAATTGAGCCTGCACCAAGTTGCACCATCTGTGGAAAAACCAACCATCTTACTCAACAGTGTGCGTACCTCAAAACTTTTGAGGTTAAAAGAAAAGAGTACACTTCAAAAACACTTGAGAGTTCATCAAAATCATCCATCAAGAACAAACAACCATTTGTGTCTGTCCAAATAGCTGTTACAAAACAGTTGAACAAAACCTCTGCTCCCAGAGAGGTGCAAGTGCCAGATGCACCACCTTCAAACCAATTCCAAAGAGGAAAATGTGACAATTGCCAAAATTTCATGTATCCGTACAATAGTTAAACAGTAATTAGTGCCTTAATGACTGTGCTGATTTACAATTAATGACATGAATGCTTTCTGATTATTGTCATAATACATACATGTGCATCACATACAGCATGAATTCATATCATATTGCATGCAACACTTTATGATTCAAATGATGCACCAAAACAAAGTTAGCACAGTTATCAGACAAATTAGAAATACTAACGGGAGTTCAGTACTTAGACAGACATGGTATTGGGACACAGAATGAGACAAAAACCAAGTGTTACATTAGTATAGTGTGTAGGAAAGTAAGGATCATAAAACTGCCTTCCTAGTGATAGTTTAAGTGCCGGAAAATGCCTAAAACTCACACAAACTGCTGAATTCAGCAAAAATCAGCATTTAAACATCTTAATATTATGCAGAATTATGGTTAAATGGTCAAGAATGCTTTCCTAAGTGTCGGGAATCAAAACTGTCACAAAAGGTAACATAAAGCACAATAAACTGCATAGTTTAGCACCTTAACGAACCGGTAACCAACTGAACAACCGGACACTACCCGAAACACCAAATTTTCACTAGAAGCATTGTTTTATCATTTTCAAGCTAGTTATGGTCCCCGAACATCATAACACCTCATATAACATCATAACAACTAAATACCCTAACTAAACCATTAGATTCTAACTAATATCCTTAACATTCCATTGAAACCCAACCCCCCCCCCCATGGTGACGGTCACAAGGGGTGGCCCACCCTTGATTTTATTTTTTTATTTTATTTGATTGTGTTAGATCTTTTGAAACATTGGAACCATTGGACTAAATGTTGTTGGAGAATTATATAACTAACTAAGAGACCATAACATTCTCATTTCTCTAACACACCAACACTTCATCTTTCTCTCCTCTCCTCCCACCTTCGGCCCAGAACAAGAGCACCACCACCACCACCTTTCATCTCATTTCCATCCATTCTCCAGTGATCACAAGGTGCTAAGAGCTTGATAAGGAAGCTAGGAGCCATTGGAAGGTGAAGGACCTCTCTCACAAGCTTTTAACCACCAAGATTAGCATCATCTTCATCTTGTGTTCTTCCTAGCCTTGTGCTAGTAGTAAGATCTGTCACACCCCGGCCGCGTCAAAACAACGAAACCGCGGCGGAAACGCCGGGGAGTGAGTTGCGACAGAATTATTGTTTCAACAACCATGGCAATTAAAGTTATGTATTATAAAGATTTAAGTTTACATTGTCTTAGATTTCAACAAATCAAACACAACTAATTGTATTTTAAGTCACTAAGGCCCGAGTCCGCCTAAGTGAAGCACAAACACCATCATGCATTAGCACCTGAAAACACATGTAAAAATAGGTACGCCAGCATAAAAATGCCTGTGAGATACATAGGTTTTGTTTATGCAGATTCATGACTTGTATTTGAAAGAAGTGTTTAATAAAATGTAGTCATGAACCTTGTAAAAAAATATTTTCCTTTGTAAAACCATGTGAAAATCGATATGGAAATCAAATGATAACGAAAGGACAATGCATGGTTAAATGAATAACCAAGTGAAAATGAATTTGGATAAAATGTGTACTTTGTAAAACGATGTCTTGTTTTTGTATAAAATGTTTCATGTCTTGCCCAAGTGATTTATATAACGCAACAATGTATAATACAATAAAAGCACTTATGTATAGGAAGTACCAGCGGCGTATCCACCATGCTTTTATCATATAACACATAGCCCCGTTACATAAGTCACTTATCAATAACCAACCAAAATGTCATGTTTAATGTCAACAATGTTTATGTATAAACCATGTATATTGTCATGTGTAGTATGTATTGTGTATGACCAAACTATGTGATACTGTCAAAGTATAATCAATGTCATGTATGGTGAATAACTAGAAGCTACTCAACCCCATAGAAATGTACAAAACAAGGTATTTGAATAAACCTAAGTTTAAATCAAATGTTATGTTTTGCAGAAAAACAATGCTTTATGATTACAAACATTTATGCAGTAATGTTAATCGCATACATTCAAGCCTTGCGACTGTGGCGACAAACCTTTAAATAAATTAAAGGTTTATCTAAATTATTTAGTCGGATTCTGTCATTCCCAACTTCCAAACAAACCTAGGAAGTCGGAAACAGGAGTTGTCAATTCCTATGGTACCATTACATAAGTCCGAACGGCGTGATCAATGTTAATGAATGTATTATTGTCCCGATTAAACACACCAAATGTCATAACCAACGTAGCATGTGAAAACCATGTACTAGGAATGCGAAGTAAACATGCCTAGTAGAAATGTTCATGTAAAACAATGTGCTAGCATGCTCAGTAAACATACATAGTAGAAATGTCATGTAAAACAATGTGTTCCATATGCTAAGTAAACATATGCAACAAATGTGTAATAAATCAATGTGCTAGCATGCTTAACATACATTGCAAAACATAATTGAAATCATGTACTAGATATGTACTAGATGAAACTAGCATGTTTATGTCATAAAAGCATGAAATGCACGAAAGTAACAAGTATGTACATGTGTATCACCCCAAAGTATTTGAAAACGGTAAAAGAGGGGAACTATGTACTCACTTGGGATTGCTAATTAGTCTTGAGAATAAGACCAATTTAAGCTCCAAGTATCACGGAATCAACCGGCACCTAGTATAGGTAACTATGTTAATAATCAGATCCTAAATCGGGAGATAGGATAGAATGAGGTTCTATAAATCAAATGAGTATTAGGACTCATATGGTATGATTTAATAGGCCCTACATTCTGATTGGAAAGTCTACCTAAGTGCTTTTGACCCGTTTCGACACATTATGGTAACATAAGCTACTATAAGGCGTCGTTAGCGCAAAACTATGTTCGGATGGTTAACTATGTGCTATGCCAAGTCTTACATGCCCAATTATCCCTAAACATGTTACTAAATCAGATTATATGTCAAAAATATGTACATATAGTCAAAATACGGATTTATGCTTCAAAAGGGCATTTTGGTCATTTCCTATGGGCATACAAGCTAACTAGCAAATGACTAACCAATCCTATGTGATCATAAGGTATAACCTCAGTGGTTATTCCCTATGTAACTATGATCACTAACTAAGCTTGGTCGGATCCTAATGATCGACTAAACGTGTCGGGTTCGAAAGTCTAAGCGGTTGTTTAGACCGCTTACCTTGCGACCCTAAACGAGCACTAAACTAATAGTGTCGAGTTAAACATGTCAAAACATGTTTAACCTACTGATTTGGTATCAAAACAAAGTGTTTTGATACCCTAAAGTAGTTCCATTGCAAAATGCGTGCTAAAACACATTTTGGCTCGACACTACACCTAGTTAACGTGGTAATCAGCGGGTATAATCACTAGGGATTATATCCAACGTGATTACAATCACGTTGCAAAGTTCAACCGAACTTTGCGTTGACCAAAGGCTGGTCAAACTAAAAGTCAAACACTGTTTGACTTTTTAAACTAGTAAGCAAATAAAAGAATGAAAGAGTGCTCACTATAGTCCTTGCTATCTTTTCTACAAAGAAGACAAGTTCCAAATCATCTTGAGAGAGCTCCAAAGCAGATAAGAGAAGAGAAATGAGGAATGAGCAAGGAATGAGTGAATTGGTGTGGCTATTTATAGTTGTAGTGAATTAACAAGATAACTCCAAGTGTTTGTGTAGTCTCCAAGGATTAAATCATGGCCACACATGTGTTAGGAGATGATTAGAAGCCTTGGTGATCACTTAAACTTGCTTAACACACCAAAAATTTGCATAAACAGCCCCTAAACTTCAAACACTTTGCTGAAAAATGGTTTCTGGCCACACATGGGGGTGGGCTTACGCGCCCCGCCTGGGCTCCCTAGATCAGTAAAGTTTTATATTTTACAGTTTAGGTCCCTGCATGCATTCGAATCCATTTTTGGCACTTTTGACACCCGTTAAGCCATTTTCAAGGCTCTACAAGATCAATAAGTTTTAGAGGACACAAAATATGCTCGGAGAACTCTCAGATGTCGGCTCGTTTGGTCGTACGGTCGCGTTGTTCGTTAAATTACGACGAAACTCAAACGGACGCGAAAACGAACCAAATTAAGTGACGAATAGAATTTTTGCATTCCGATCACTAAAATAAAAAATATTTTAGTGTGTACTAAAATTTTGGATGTCCAGATGTGGCCAGAACGTAAGATATGCGCGAAAATGCAAACTTACGCTGTTTTTGACACTTTTAGCCCCTGTAAGATCATATAAGCATGTTTTCGCACACCGAACCTATCAAAGCTTATTTCTAAGCCATGTTTAGTTTATATAGGTATGTTTAACTTCTGATCAAGTTCCGGACTGTACGTTTCCTTACGGAAAGGCAGACTTTTGCAAGTTGACGCAAATAGTCCCTGAGAGCGAATAAACTTGTTTTTGCCATACCAAAGCCTTCAAAACTTATTTCTAAGTTATGTAAAGGATATTTAAGGTATGTTAAGTTTATGTTGCTGTTCCGGAGTGTTTGTCGCGTTAAACTGATTACGTTTACGCATCAGTTCGCGTATAACTTCCCAGAAAGCGAGATAGAGTTCAAAATCGATCAAAAATCAACACGTGCATAAAATCAAACATAAATGACAAATATTGGGATCAAAACACACTGTTTTGTTAATATTGTATTGTTCAGAGATAGTACAACGATATCACAAGCACAGATGTCACAGTCTCCCCTACTTTAGGAAATTTCGTCCCGAAATTTATTTAGAGGAAACTTGTGAGAATAGATGTGGATATTTCGCTTTCATCTGATCTTTACGTTCCCAAGTAAACTCTGGGCCACGTTTAGATTCCCAGCGAACTTTGACCAACCGAATCCGTTTGTTCTTCAACTGTTTGAATGTACGGTCCACTATCTCCACAGGTTTCTCGACAAAGTGCATTGTGTTATCAACACAAATTTCAACAAGTGGTATGTGGAGGTTATCATCAGCTAAACACTTTCTGAGATTGGACACGTGGAATGTTGGATGAACATTTCCAAGTTCAGGAGGTAGCTAAAGTCTGTAGGCTACTTTTCTGATTCTTTCAACGATCTTGAATGGTCCAACATAGCGAGGTGCAAGTTTTCCTTTCTTTCCAAATCTAATCACACCTTTCCAAGGGGACACCTTGAGTAAGACGTGATCACCGACTTGAAATTCTAAGGGCTTGCGTCGTCGATCCGTGTAACTCTTTTAACGGCTTCTAGCTGTCTGAAGGTTATCACTAATCTTCTTGACCTTATCTGTAGTCTCTAGAATGAGTTCAGGTACAGTAAGCTGAGCTTCACCTATCTCATTCCAGCAGACCAGTGAACGACATTTCCGACCGTATAAAGCTTCGAAAGGAGCCATATTGATGCTAGAGTGATAACTATTGTTGTAGGAGAATTCGATCAAAGGTAGATGCGAATCCCAACTACCACCAAAGTCAATCACACACGTTCTAAGCATATCCTCCAGTGTCTGGATTGTTCTCTCAGATTGACCATCTGTCTGCGGATGTTACGCTGAGCTCAAATGAAGTTGGGTACCCATGGCAGATTGCATGGTTCTCCAAAAGCAAGACGAGAATCGAGCATCTCTGTCAGATATAATGTTCAAAGGAACACCATGTCGAGATACAATCTCATCAACGTATATCTTGGCAAGCTTGTTAGCAGATAAATCCTCACGGATCGGCAAGAAATGTGCTGACTTTGTTAGATGATCAACAATAACCCAAATGGCATCATGACCTCTTTTAGTGCGTGGTAACTTGGTAATGAGATCCATAGAAATGTTTTCCTATTTCCAAACCGGAATCTCCGGTTGCTCCAATAATCTAGAGGGATGTTGATGTTCTGCCTTAACCTTAAGACAAGTAAGGCATTTGGAAACATATAAGGCAATGTCTTTCTTCATACCCGGCCACCAGTACTGGGTTTGAAGATCCTTATACATTTTGTCTGCACCAGGATGAATAGAATAACGAGACTTATGAGCTTCATCCATAAGCAAGGTGCGAAGATCGTCTATACTTGGGACCCACAAATGGCCCATGAAATAGAAAATCCCAAAGTCTCTTAATTCAAGCTCAGGATTAGTATGACACGGTATCTCTTTACCCATCAAGTCTTGTGCAACAACAAGTATGTTGAGCCTGAATTATTCGGGTTTGAATGTCAGATCGAACTTGAACACAGTGAAGCTTGACATGTTCCTTATGACTCAATGCGTCAGCCACGACATTCGCCTTACTAGGATGGTAGCGAATTTCGCAATCGTAGTCGTTTAGGAGTTCAACCCAACGTCGTTGTCTCATGTTTAGTTCTTTCTGATTGAAAATATGCTGGAGACTCTTGTGGTCAGTAAACACTACACACTTTGTACCGTAAAGGTAATGTCTCCAGATTTTGAGAGCAAAGACTACTGCACCTAACTCAAGATCATGAGTCGTGTAGTTTTTCTCATGCACTTTCAACTGTCTTGATGCATAGGCTATAACTTTTTTTCTTTGCATAAGAACACAGCCAAGGCCTAAGTTGGATGCATCATAGTACACGACAAAATCATCGTTACCCTCGGGCAAAGATAGAATAGGTGCATCATAGAGTTTCTGTTTCAAGGTCTGAAATGCTTCTTCCTGTTTGGATCCCCACTCAAAAGGTTTGTTCTTCTGAGTTAAAGCAGTGAGAGGAACCGCAATCTTGGAGAAGTTTTCTATGAAACGGCGGTAATAACCCGCTAGACCAAGAAATGAACGAACCTCGGTAGGAGTAGTAGGTGTATCCCAATCCTTAATCGAACTGATTTTTGCGGGATCTACATGTATACCTTGTTCGTTGACTATGTGCCCCAAAAATTGAACTTCCTTAAGCCAGAATTCGCACTTGGAGAATTTGGCGAAAAGCTGTTCTTTCTTTAGGAGCTCCATTGTAAGACGAAGATGTTTCTCATGATCAACTCGAGTCTTAGAATAGATCAAAATATCATCAATGAAAACAATGATGAACTTGTCCAAATAAGGCTTACAAACCCTATTCATCAAGTCCATGAAAACAGCAGGAGCATTAGTTAAACCGAAGGGCATAACAGTAAACTCATAATGACCATAACGTGTACGAGAAGCTGTCTTGGGAATATCTTCTTCGAAAACTCGAAGTTGATGATACCCAGAACGTAGATCAATCTTTGAAAAGCAAGTAGCACCCTGTAGCTGATCAAAGAGATCATCAATGCGAGGTAGGGGATATCGATTCTTGATGATAAGCTTGTTAAGCTCATGGTAATCGATACACATCCTAAAAGATCCATCTTTCTTTTTCACAAATAGGACAGGAGCGCCCCAAGGGGAAAAGCTCGGACGAATGAATCCTTTGTCAGAAAGCTCTTGAAGCTACTTTGATAACTCTTGCATCTCAGATGGTGCAAGACGATAAGGTGACTTAGCAATGGGATTTGCACCAGGCACAAGATCATTGCGGAACTCAACTTGGCGTACAGGGGGTAAACCAGGTAATTCTTCAGGAAATACCTCTGGATAATCCCGAACAACAGGGATATCTTGGATTGTCTTACCCTTGCCTTTATCCTCTACGACATGTGCTAAGAAAGCAACATACTTCTTGCGTCGATATTTGCGGGCTTGGGTACAGGACATAAGCTTAAGACCACTGACGGGTTTCTCCCCACGATCTTCTAAGATCTCACCAGTCGAAAGCGGTATACGGACCAACTTCTCAAAACATACCACCTCAGCATGGGACTTCGATAACCAATCCATTCCCACTATAACATCGAAGCTCCCGAGTTGCATCAGTGTGAGGTCAATGGGGAAAAGATGGTTATTGAGATTCAACTGACAATTTTGAAGAACCGAGTCGAGTACAACGGGTTCACCACTAGCTACTTCTATTGTCAAGGGCTTTCCTAGTTTTCTTCTAGTCATCGCAAGCAAAGGCTCAAATGCTAAGGATACAAAACTCTTATCGGCACCCGAATCAAATAGGACAGAAGCAGGATGGTTGTTAACAAGGAACGTACCGTTCACCACTTCGTTATCTACACACGCCTCATTTGTATTAAGGCTAAAAGCTCTACCACGAGCCGGTGCCTGATGTGCGTTTGCCAACCTCGGGCAGTTGTTCCTGTAGTGGGTCAGATCCCCACAACTGAAACATGAACCAGGCGGAAAGTGAGGTCGTGCAGGATTCTGGGCAAGGTTTTGCACTGCTGGGTTTTGAGCTGCCTGATTCTGATTAGGAGCAAAACGGCAGGTGTTTGCAAGATGACCAGACTTGCCATAATTCGTGCAGATGCGACATTGAAACTGTGGCTGGTGGTGGTTGTTACATCTGTTGCACAGAGGTGCATTTCCCACATACTGCCTCTTGGCAGCAGGTTGTGCAGCCTGATTCTGTGCTGCCTGATTAGGAGCAGCCTGATTTGTCTGAGCAGTGACAGCGAAGTTCTTGGAAGCCTTACGCTTCCTAGACTTCTTCGAAGACTCTGCAGCCTTGTTGCCCTTGCTCTCCTTGGTGCTATCAGACTGTTTCTACTTTTTGTCACCCTTTCTGTGGAGTTTACCCTTTTTGATCTGCGATTTAGTAAGGGTTGCAGCTAGCTCAATGGCCTGTAGGACGGTAGTAGGGTGGCTGCCAGTGACAATATCCTGAACAGGATCTGGAAAACCGTCTATGTACCTCTCGATTGCTTTATCCAAAGGCGTGACCATTGTAGGACAGGGCAAGCTTAACTCCTCATATCTGTCTGTATAAGCCCGGTGTTCACAACTGACTTGCTTCAGATCATTTAACTCATCTTCTAGTGCCCTCTGCTCGTGACGAGGACAAAATTCTCTCATCATGAGAGCCCTGAGTTCCTCCCATGTCTGACCCAAAGCAACATCAGCACCTCGGTCTCTCATTACCCCATTCCACCAGGTAAGAGCCCTCTTTTGGAATACACTAGAGGCAAACTCGTCCTTACGATTGTTCGGACACTGAACATGGCGAAATGTGCTCTCAAGACTCTCAAACCACTGGAGAAGCCCTGTTGCTCCTTCAGTACCACTAAACTTGAGTGGTTTAGCCGAGTTAAACTGTTTATAGTTGCACGGAGCAGGTGCATTAACATTGTTATTAGTGGCTTGGTTTATTTGAGTTATGAGACCAGGTAGCATAGCAGCCATTTGCTGTGCTATAATAGCTGCCAGTTCGGCATCAGGTTGAGGAACGTTACGTCGAGGAGGCATTCTAAAAGAGGAAACATGAGAGAAAACGAGTGAGATGATGTGATGAATAATGAGATACCAATAAAATCGACAAAAAGCATGGAAGGTGGTCATTTGTTTGTTACCACAAAGCAAACAAACAACACACAATGACAAATCAAAGTAAATGAGTCATAATAATGTATCATCGAAGACATGCTCGCCTATAAGTGAACACTCACCCCAATAGTTCCCAGGTAAGAGTGACTGGTCCGATATTGCGGATTTGTACGAACACTCTAGCCTTAGACAGAAAACTCAGGGTACAGGCATTCACTCTTCCAGTTTGCACGTGTTCACATTATTTAGACCCAAACTTTGATGAGATTTTGAAAATTTGGAAGGTACAAGACCAAAAGAAACCATCTAAGGATAGATGATTGATTTTGGAAAGTTGTGTTCAAGTTTTAGTAATCACCTAAGGATAGGTGACGTGTATTGTTTTAAGATCTAAACACAAGTAAACTTGTGTTAGGGTCCTAGAAAGTTATAGTCTAGGTCAAAGCATTACTAATAACTTAATTCCCTATAACCATTGGCTCTGATACCAACTCTTCTGTCACACCCCGGCCGCGTCAAAACAACGAAACCGCGGCGGAAACGCCGGGGAGTGAGTTGCGACAGAATTATTGTTTCAACAACCATGGCAATTAAAGTTATGTATTATTAAGATTTAAGTTTACATTGTCTGAGAGTTCAACAAATCAAACACAACTAATTGTCTTTTAAGTCACTAAGGCCCGAGTCCGCCTAAGTGAAGCACAAACACCATCATGCATTAGCACCTGAAAACACATGTAAAAATAGGTACGTCAGCATAAAAATGCCTGTGAGATACATAGGTTTTGTTTATGCAGATTCATGACTTGTATTTGAAATAAGTGTTTAATAAAATGTAGTCATGAACCTTGTAAAAAAAATATTTTCCTTTGTAAAACCATGTGAAAATCGATATGGAAATCAAATGATAACGAAAGGACAATGCATGGTTAAATGAATAACCAAGTGAAAATGAATTTGGATAAAATGTGTACTTTGTAAAACGATGTCTTGTTTTTGTATAAAATGTTTCATGTCTTGCCCAAGTGATTTATATAACGCAACAATGTATAATACAATAAAAGCACTTATGTATAGGAAGTACCAGCGGCGTATCCACCATGCTTTTATCATATAACACATAGCCCCGTTACTTAAGTCACTTATCAATAACCAAAAAAAATGTCATGTTTAATGTCAAAATGTTTATGTATAAACCATGTATATTGTCATGTGTAGTATGTATTGTGTATGACCAAACTATGTGATACTGTCAAAGTATAATCAATGTCATGTATGGTGAATAACTAGAAGCTACTCAACCCCATAGAAATGTACAAAACAAGGTATTTGAATAAACCTAAGTTTAAATCAAATGTTATGTTTTGCAGAAAAACAATGCTTTATGATTACAAACATTTATGCAGTAATGTTAATCGCATACATTCAAGCCTTGCGACTGTGACGACAAACCTTTAAATAAATTAAAGGTTTATCTAAATTATTTAGTCGGATTCTGTCATTCCCAACTTCCAAACAAACCTAGGAAATCGGAAACAGGAGTTGTCAATTCCTATGGTACCATTACATAAGTCCGAACGGCGTGATCAATGTTAATGAATGTATTATTGTCCCGATTAAACACACCAAATGTCATAACCAACGTAGCATGTGAAAACCATGTACTAGGAATGCTAAGTAAACATGCCTAGTAGAAATGTTCATGTAAAACAATGTGCTAGCATGCTCAGTAAACATACATAGCATAAATGTCATGTAAAACAATGTGTTTCATATGCTAAGTAAACATATGCAACAAATGTGTAATAAATCAATGTGCTAGCATGCTTAACATACATAGCAAAACATAATTGAAATCATGTACTAGATATGTACTAGATGAAACTAGCATGTTTATGTCATAAAAGCATGAAATGCACGAAAGTAACACGCATGTACATGTGTATCACCCCAAATTATTTGAAAATGGTAAAAGAGGGGAACTATGTACTCACTTGGGATTGCTAATTAGTCCTGAGAATAAGACCAATTTAAGCTCCAAGTATCACGGAATCAACCGGCACCTAGTATAGGTAACTATGTTAATAATCGGATCCTAAATCGGGAGATAGGATAGAATGAGGTTCTATAAATCAAATGAGTATTAGGACTCATATGGTATGATTTAATAGGGCCTATATTCTGATTGAAAAGTCTACCTAAGTGCTTTTGACCCGTTTTGACACATTATGGTAACATAAACTACTATAAGGCGTCGTTAGCGCAAAACTATGTTCGGATGGTTAACTATGTGCTATGCCAAGTCTTACATGCCCAATTATCCCTAAACATGTTACTAAATCAGATTATATGTCAAAAATATGTTCATATAGTCAAAATACGGATTTATGCTTCAAAAGGGCATTTTGGTCATTTCCTATGCGCATACAAGCTAACTAGCAAACGACTAACCATTCCTATGTGATCATAAGGTATAACCTCAGTGGTTATTCCCTATGCAACTATGATCACTAACTAAGCTTGGTCGGATCCTAATGATCGACCAAACGGGTCGGGTTCGAAAGTCTAAGCGGTTGTTTAGACCGCTTACCTTGCGACCCTAAACGAGCACTAAACTAATAGTGTCGAGTTAAACATGTCAAAACATGTTTAACCTACTGATTTGTTATCAAAACAAAGTGTTTTGATACCCTAAAGTAGTTCCGTTGCAAAATGCGTGCTAAAACGCATTTTGACCGAAACTTTGACTCGACACTACACCTAGTTAACGTGGTAATCAGCGGGTATAATCACTAAGGATTATAACCAACGTGATTACAATCACGTTGCAAAGTTCAACCGAACTTTGCGTTGACCAAAGACTGGTCAAACTGAAAGTCAAACACTGTTTGAGTTTTTAAACTAGTAAGCAAATAAAAGAATGAAAGAGTGCTCAACTATAGTCCTTGCTATCTTTTCTACAAAGAAGACAAGTCCCAAATCAGCTTGAGAGAGCTCCAAAGCAGATAAGAGAAGAGAAATGAGGAATGAGCAAGGAATGAGTGAATTGGTGTGGCTATTTATAGTTGTAGTGAATTAACAAGATCACTCCAAGTGCTTGTGTAGCCTCCAAGGATTAAATCATGGCCACACATGTGTTAGGAGATGATTAGAAGCCTTGGTGATCACTTAAACTTGCTTAACACACCAAAAATTTGCATAAAAAGCCCCTAAACTTCAAACAGTTTGCTGAAAAATGGTTTTTGGTCGCTGGGCTGTTCAGGCGCCCCGCGTAAGAGATGGGGGTGGGCTTACGCGCCTCGCCTGGGCTCCCCAGATCAGCAAAGTTTGATATTTTACAGTTTAGGTCCCTGCATGCATTCGAGTCCATTTTTGGCACTTTTGACACCCGTTAAGCCATTTTCAAGGATCTACAAGATCAATAAGGTTTAGAGGACTCAAAATATGCTCGGAGAACTCTCGGATGTCGGCTCGTTTGGTCGTACGGTCGCGTTGTTCGTTAAATTACGACGAAACTCAAACGCACGCGAAAATGAACCAAATTAAGCGACGAATGGAATTTTTGCATGCCGATCACTAAAATAAAAAATATTTTAGTGTGTACAAAAATTTTGGATGTCCAGATGTGGCCAGAACGTAAGATATGCACGAAAATGCAAACTTACGCCGTTTTTGACACTTTTAGCCCCTGTAAGATCATATAAGCATGTTTTCGCACACCGAACCTATCAAAGCTTATTTCTATGCCATGTTTAGTTTATATATGGTATGTTTAACTTCTGATCAAGTTCCGGAATGTACGTTCCTTACGAAAAGGTAGACTTTTGCAAGTTGACACAAATAGTCCCTGAGAGCGAATAAACTTGTTTTTGCCATACCAAAGCCTTCAAAACTTATTTCTAAGTTATGTAAAGGTTATTTAAGGTATGTTAAGTTTATGTTGCTGTTCTGGAGTGTTTTCGCATTAAACTGATTACGTTTACGCATCAGTTCGCGTATAACTTCCCAGAAAGCGATATAGAGTTCAAAATCGATCAAAAATCAACACGTGCGTAAAATCAAACATAAATGACAAACATTGGAATCAAAACACACTGTTTTATTAATATTGTATTGTTTAGAGATAGTACAACGATATCACAAGCACAGATGTCACAAGATCCTCCTAATCCCATTTTACATCTTGTTATGATGGTTAAAAGTATATGTAAATCACTAATCACGAAGAACATCAAAGATCAAGAATATAATCTATAACTTAAGACTAAAAATCATCATGATCTATGTTGTTTAAGTGTTTATATGCTTCTTGATTGTTTATTTTTTATGTTAATGATGTTAAACATCATATGAAACTTGCTAGATTGTGATTAAAGACATGATCTAGCAAGATGAGTGGATGATCTTGTGAAAGACCAAGATGATCATACTATTTGTAAGCATGAACTTGAGATATGAAGTGTTTTTCTTGAATGATAATGATCAATGTATAATGTAAGTCTTGTAAATGTGTGATTTCAAAAGTGATTTTCTCAAGAAACCAAGTTAAATTACAAGATTTACATAACCATGGTTTTTAAGGAAACTAATCACATTTTTAGTGGTTAATCAAGTGTAGAAACATATTATTAAAAAGAAAAATTCAAGAAGAAATATTTTTAGAAAATCAAGTTACAAGTTGTAAAGATCTAAAGTCTTCAAGAATGATGTTTTAAACAAATAACCACAGTTTAAAGAGTAACTAAGCTTACTAAACGCTCTACTATGTTACTACAAATTTTTATAAATTTTCAAGCTCATGAAGTAGTGTAAAATGCATGATTTTGGCACTTGGTAAGTGTTGTTTGAATTGTTGATGAATTGTGATGATTTTTAAAAGAAAATGATATGCTTTGAAAGCATGGAAACCTCCATTTTTAAGGGGAAACTATGGAAAAATTTTTCTAGAAATTAAACACTTAGAAAAATATTTTTAAACAAGTGTTAACAAGTATATTTTAACCATAATTTTTTCATATAAAATTTGCTATAATTTTTGTCACAGAAATTATAGATATTGGAGGCTGGTTTTTAATAAATAAAAATGACTAAATATGTATTTAGGAAAATATATATTTAGATGTCACAATGTGTGTGATTACTTGTATATTATGTGTATTAGTTATATTATCTTAGGACTTGAAATAATATAACTCACCAAAATACCAAGAAATTATAACACAAAATATTACCAAAATTCCAAGAAATAAATATATAATTTATACCCAAAAATTGGAAAAAACCGAACAAGGAATATAACTTACATAAATATTCCGGAATTAAATTCATGAGTATATTTTGGTAAACGGTATTTTGGAAACCAAGAAAATGAAAATATGATTTTTATAATTGTTACAAAATATATCATATTTTTGAGAAGAAGGAAATATATTATTTTTGGGCAAAGGAAAAATATATATGTTTCTTGAACAATTAGAAAATATAATATTTTTGGAGAAAATATATATTTTCTTAAATAACTTTAGAACCTATTATTTTTGGGTGAAAAATGAATTTGAAAATCTTTTCTAAGTTAATCTTGAAAATATATTATTTTTGAGGTTTATATGAAAATATCAATATTTTTGCCAAGGAAGAAATATAAATAATTTTCTATACAAGTTTTCATAAAATATTTATATATTTTAAGAATATATGTACATTGATAATTTTTATTGAAAATAATATTTCGGAAAAATAAATACAAAATTAAGTATAAGAATACTTAATAAATACAATAGAAATACGTATTCTCGAACGTATAAATACACTCCGGAATACGCTAACAATACTTGGCAAAAGTATACAAGTCTAAGAATACGAGTATGAATACACCCATCCTTGGGGAAAATATACATGTATAAGTACATAATGTGTCAAGTTAAAATATATTATTAAAACTAATATTCTAAAATTTAATAAATATAATATAAGTTAAAATATTTATTATTTTAACAAATAATTATATACTTTGGGATAATATTAAGACACGAAGAAACGTAACTCAAAGATACTAACTAAGACTAAAGTCATGGCATGACCCATCCGTCTAATACACCTTAGCACGTTTGTAGGTAGTCGTGTGATCAAGTAGCAGCTTTGAGTTACACCGGATTTTGAGACGCAAGACTGTGAGTTCATGTCCCCCTTTTCTTTTAACTGGTTTCAGTTTTACAACTTCGGGGGTGAAGTACATGATACAAATTGTTTACAAACGTTTACATATGGTATGGTTAGCTAAGGAATGAACTTTTAGATCATGTGAGTGGTGGGTATAACGCTTAAGACAATTAATCCTTGTAGTAGGACCGAGGGACATGAGTGATAGATCTATTTGGGTGTTGCGAGCCCCACTCTTGGGACCGGGATTTGGCCCATGAGGTGACTATGTCTTCCAGCCGGAAGCCCGGTACAAAATCCGCTAGGTTTGAGCCTTCTTGCATCACTGCACACATATTAATGGCCTTGCAAACCATTAATTGATCTATTTCCTTGTTGCTTTTATACCGGTTTACAAATACATACATACAATGTTTACAAGTTTATTACGAGCTCGCATACAAAACACATGAACTCGCTCAACTTTTGTTGATGTTTTCAAACTACATGTATTTCAGGGAATTGAAATGGATCTGGCAGGCATTGAAGGTTTACAAGTAGTGTCTGAAATAAATGATGTCATCCCATCTTTTGTAGGGTTTGGAATGGATGTCTCGTCTTAGATAAGACATACATTTCAAAACCTTGTTTTATCGTTGTATTGTGTCAAGTTCATTATGGAACTTAAAACTCTGTTTGTGTTGTATTTTAAACATGAAGTCTATGTTTAGATCTAAAACAATGTTGGTTGTATGCTTTGAAACTTAATTATGGATGAACATCATGGTTTTTATCATATAGATGTCTGTTATGGTTGAATGCAATGATATTAAGCAAGTCACACGTAATCACGCTTCCGCAAAGGTCAGGGTGTGATAGAAAAGGTCAACCTCCATACCAAAGGGTCCCACATGTTTATGAGGTTTACAAAAAGCCTTCTAAACTAAAAGTGAACATGCATCCTTTTGGTTTTCAACATCTGACAGGAAATGGTCCACAACAGTGGTTAGAGAATAATGTTCCAAAATCTGTTCAAAACCCTGATCTAACCACTGTCCATGTTCCTAGACTTGAGGCTAATTTGTTAGTGACCCCATCCAAAGCCTTATTGGCTTTGTAGCCCCTCCTGAACTAATTGTTTATTAGATGTGCAGGGAGCTTCTACATGCTTAGATAGTTTATGGTATATAGATAGTGGAGGCTCCAGGCACATGATTGGATGTAGAGCCTACTCAAAGATTTCGAAAACCATGGAGGGGGTGATATATCCTTTGGTAACAATTCTAAACGAAAGGTGTTGGGGTCAGGGACAGTTCAGAATGGGAATCTCAAGTTTGAGAATGTCAATCTTATCGATAAACTGAAGTTTAATCTCCTTAGTGTTTCACAAATGAGTGACAAAGGTATTTTCCAAGACTTTGTTAAACAGGTTGAAAAGCAATTTGACTTGCCAGTAAAAATCTATAGAAGTGACAATGGAACAGAGTTTAGAAACAAGGAGTTGGATGATTTCTATGTGTCAAAAGGGATTGTAAGGCAGTACAGCATCCCAAGAACACCAGAACAAAATGGGGTGGTTGAAAGGAAAAATAGAACTTTGATTGAAGCTGCCATACAATGCTTGCAGACTCAGGTTTACCATTAACTTTTTGGACAGAGGCTGTAAACACTGCTTGTTATGTGCAAAACAGAGTTTTGATCAACCCCAGGCATCAAAAGACTGCCTACGAAACTCTGTTCAAAATCAAACCACTGATCTCATATTTCAAAATCTTTGGCTACCCATGTTTTATCTTAAATTTAAAAGATTCAATTTCAAAATTTGCAACCAAAGTAGATTGTGGTTATCATCTGGGATACTCAACCACTGCCAAGGCCTATAAAGTGTTTAACACATGGACTAGGTGTGTGGAAGAGACTTTGAATGTAAAGTTCAATGAACTTTCTTCACTAAAAATCCCTGCAAACCCAGATGAATTAATTGATCTTGATAAATTTACATTTGAAGATGTGTCTGTCAAGACTAACCCTGCAGGTACTTCACAATCTCCACCACAAGACTATAAATATGATGTTGTGATTCCACAATACAAAATCACATCCACCACCAAAGCAGCGGATGTTCAAAACAGCTGTCAAAGCTCATCCACTGCTGCATCAACAGTTGTTGACCAAAGGAGCCCTTTAACCATTGCCCCACATCATCCCCAACCACCATTGATAAAAATCCATCAACAGTGGATAAATCAACATTATGCTACACCCATTCCTCCTATTCCTCCAAATCCATTTCAAACAGATGTTGGATCATCAAAGTCACCAACAGATGCTAGCTCAGATGATTCACATCTGTAGCCTTCACCTTTAAATGCCATTGTTCCATACAAGGGAGATCTGATCTTTCTTAAATCTCATCCACCTGATCAAGTGATTGGCAACATCAATGAAAGGGTTCTCATAAGAAGTCAATCCTAAAACATTTGTCAAATGTGCATTCCTCTATGGAAAAATTCAAGAAGAGGTATATGTTTGTCAACCTCCTGGTTTTGAAGATCCATTCTATCTAGATCATGTCTACAAGCTAAACAAAGCTTTGTATGGCTTGAAACAAGCACCAAGGTCCTGGTATGAAACTCTTTCCACTTTTCTCATCTCTATTGGATTTACAAGAGGTAAGATTGATAAAACACTTTTCTTAAAATGGAGAGGAAAAGATTTGATGATTGTCCAAATTTATGTGGATGACATCACTTTTGGAAGCATATGAAATGCAATGTGTGAAGAGTTCAGACAACTCATGAAAGCTGAGTTTGAAATGAGTGCAATGGGTGAACTATAATGCTTTCTTGGTCTCCAAGTTAAGAAAATGCAAAATGGCACTTTCATTCATCAAAGCAAATATGTAAAAGATCTTTTAAACAAATTTGAGATGAATGATTGTAAACCATGTAGTACACCCATGGCAACCACAAAGCTTGTCATGTCTGATGAGAAAGATGATTTGGTTGATCAAACATTATATAGAAGCATGATTGGGTCTTTATTGTACTAAACTGCATCTAGGCCAGACATCATGTTTTCAACATGTGTTTGTGCCAGATCGCAATCAGCACCTAGGAAGTCTAACCTCATTGCTATGAAAAGGATATTCAGATACATAAAAGGTGCTCCCACACTTGGTATCTGGTACCCTGCTAATGGGAATGTTAAGCTTTCAGGTTTCTCAACCAGTGACTTTGTTGGATGCAACACAACCAGGAAGTCTACATCAGGAGGGTGTCAATTCCTAGGCAATTGTTTAGTGTCTTAGCAAAGTAAATAGCAAGCAGCTGTTTCCACATCCACTGCTCAAGCAGAATACATTGCTGCTGCAAGCTGTACAGCCCAACTGTTGTGGCTTCAAAATCAATTGCTGGATTTTGGTATAACTACTTTAAAGACACCTCTCATGTTGGATAGTCAAGCAGTTGAAAATATCATCAAAAATCCAGTATTTTATTCAACCACCAAGCACATTGACATCAGACATCACTTTATGAGGGATTGCTATGAAAAAGGTTTGATTTCTCTACATCATGTTCCAACTAAAATCAGCTGGCAGATGTGCTAACAAAAGCATTAGACACATCCACCTTTGAAAGCTTGATCTCTAGAATTGGCATGCTTAACATGGATTAACAAGCAAAACTTGGTTTTCCATGAATAAAAGCATTAAAATGTTTTCAGAATATCAAAAATCTATCCTTAAAAATAGTTAAAATGAAACTTTTTCATAAATCCTAAAAAGTTTGTTCGTATCCACTAATTGTTTCAAAACTCTGATTGTTGAAAATTCACCCACTGCTGAAAGACAACATCTGTTTCTTCATTTCACTGTTGTCTACTGTTGCTTAAACATCAGTGTTTCAACCACTGATGTCTATCTACTAATAGTTCAAAATCAGCCACTGATATTATCATTCATTGTTCTCAACCACTGATATTGTCCATCAGTGGTTTCCAAACAACTGTCTTGCACTTTGTCCATCAGAGGTTGTCACGTGGGCAGATGTTAACCGTCCGATCTTTGAAATCGCTGCCACGTCAGCATTCAGTTTTTCCCTTTAATAAAACCCTGATAAAACCCCCAAACAGAGTTTTCACTGCCGTATCGAATTCAAAAATTCTTCAAAGCGATTACCATCTTCCTTTCATATCTTTCTCATCCATTCGCGATTTTTCCATTCCGACCATGGCTCTCATCATCAAACATCCACACAATTACCTCTGTACCTTCGAAAAGACGGACGAAAATACAGACTTTCATTCCATCATTGATACCCTATCATCCTTAAAGTACAAAACTTTGCTCACTTGTAATGCACCAATTTATCAAGACATCCTACGGGATTTCTGGGCTAATGCTAAACTTCAAGTTCAAGATAAAAAGCCTTGGGCAATTTCCTCAAAAGTAGGAGGTGTTTTGGTCCCAATAACTCCACAAACCATCTTAGAGGTTTTTCAGATGAACGATTTAGCAGTAAAACTTCTTTTCCTAAAGATGAGTATCAAATTGATTTGATTGAAAGAGTGTATGCAAGACAGTTAACAAAAGCTACTATGCAAAAAGGAGAATTTCCACATCCAATGAAATTCCTGTTTCATACCCTGCTCATACGTGTTTCAAATAAAACAACTGCTTTCAATGAAATTCCTTAAAAAATTTAATACTTGGGATATGCTATTATGTCAAAAACTGATTACAATTACTCCCAAGCTTTGTTTACTGATTTGGTTAATAATTTGAAAAATGTTAAAGAAAAGAAGCCACAAGCTTTCTTGCTGTTCCCAAGGTTCTTAAGCTATTATTTATAACAGAAAATTCCAAACGAAAATGCACAAGCTTTTGAACAAGGAACACCTTTCCAAATAAACAGTTTATCTTCTGAAACATTTACTCGTCTTATGGCTAAAGATTCAAAAGTTTCTACAACACAAACAGAGGAGTCTGAGCAAATTTTGGATGAGTCCAGATCTACTCCTCAGACTTCTGCTGTTGAGCCCACTGCTCTTGGTGAACACAACAGCACAACCACTGTTGTGCAACCCCCACCAAAAAAATCCACCAAAAAGAACAAAAAGAAAAAAATCCACCAAGCCCACCAAATCCACCAAAAAGGGCCTTCTGGAAGATGAGATCCTAGAAGTTAACCCTTTGACAACACAAAAGTCACCAGAAACCACTTTTGCTACTTTCTCACAATAGTTGGAAAGATCTCCCCCTAAAGCCTCAACTCCTCATGATTCCTCATAAAAGGAACATGTTGTAAGAACAGGGACACCTCAATATGAAGTATTACCCTCACTTGAGAGTATCTTTAACAGCCCTTCTCCCTGGGCAAATTCTCTTTCAACACCACTCCCCTCATCTCAAATTCCACCATCCATTATGCCTCTGTTTGATGCCATTGAAATTCAAACACAAAACAACCCCTCTCACCAACACATTACTGAGAGTACCACTTCTACAATGGCTGTGTCTGACCCAATTCAATTGGTTATCCTACAAACAGCTGAGGAGGCTACACCACTAGAATTTCACGAAATTCTTGCTGGTAGTTCAAGTGGAGCAGCTACTATAGATGTTGGATCCACTGATCTACATCTAGACATTAGTTTCATAAATAAGACTCCCTTGAAGGCAACAACTGCTGATGCTACCAAGGTATCCACTGATGTGTTCAAGTTAACCACTGTTGAGATTTCTAAGGTATCCACTGCAGAGGGGAGTCCCCAGTACCAAGAAAAAGGGGCATCTGTTGATGAAAATTTGGAGACTCCTCCTGTTTCAATAGCAGATACAACCACCACTGGTGGGAAATCAGATGATCCCATTAATTTGGGTGATGGTTGAAAATATCAGGATTTGACGGAGAGGATTTCTACAACTGAAAACACTGTTGCTACAATGAATGAATCAATAAAGTTTTTGGTAGAAGTTTCCAAAAGTCAACCTACTGCTCAACAGTTATCCCAAGAGCTCTGGAATTCTGTTCAACCCATCCTGGCGGCTCAAAAGGAACTAGCTGCTGCTCAACACAACACACAAGTGGAACTTATAAGGGTTATGGTTGATGCAAGATATAAGGATACACAAGCTGATATTAGGGGCATCAAAGAAGCCCTCGTAAAATTGACTGGCACTACCCCTGCACCTGTCTTTGAAAAAGAAGATGATGATGCCAAAAAGGGGGAGAAACATGACATGAAAAACTTTGGCAAGCCCATACCAAGAAATGTCCCAAAACAAAAGCCAGAGCCTGCAAAGAAGTCTTCAACTCTTCAACAACCTCTTCTGAAACATCTATCAAAGAAAAGGAAACGAGAATTGATGAAACCCTGAACATTCAAGCAGATGATGAGGCTGATAGAAAAAAGACTATAAAGAATCAAAATGAAACAAAGGAGAGGGTTTGGAAAAGGGAACAAAAGGAGTTGAAAGATTGGGAAATAAAGACAAAGGATCTTGGTACTTCAAACAAAAAGAAATCATACAAACACAACAAACCTCCACTTGTCATATTCCCTAAACCAACACCACAAAAACAAACTCCTGAAAAGCCAACCACTGCTGGTCCCAAAACCACTGCTGGTACCAAAAAGCCACCCACTACTACACCTAAACCAACACCCTCACCACAAAAACTACCTGTCAAAAAGTAGAAAACAAAACCATCATCACCATTACCATTCTCCACTGCAACAGATGTTGATACTACAAAAGGTTCAACAGATGTTAAGACAACAACGGTTGAGACACCAGTTGTTTCAATAGCTGTTAGTCAATCCACTACTCCCACAACATTTCAATTACCATCACAATCAATTTTCACTCCTATAGCCCATATTCCTTCAAAAACTCCCTCACCAAAATCAGTTTATACAAGACAAAGGAAGTTCACAGTGCATGAAGAAGACATACCTGCACTTACTCCTTTATCATCCTCACCATTCATTCAAACTTCACCTGAACCATTTATTCCACCACCATCACCAACATCAAATCCACTTACTCAACCACTCACTGATCACAACCCTTCACAAGACATACCATTGGAAGTACAATACCCTCTGGAACTGCATGCAGTTAAAAATGAAATGTTACAATTTGATACAGAGGGTGATCTATCCAAAAGAACCTTCCCATCTCTTCATGGCTTCAGAACTCCAAGGAACATGGATGAGTATCTGAAATTGAAAGCCAAACAAGTTGAATACATTTCTAAACAAGAGAGTAAAGGGAAAAGTGACACTAACTTATCAACTCGAATGCAACATGGGCTAAGTAAAGTCAAGAAACTGGAAGACTTTACAAGAGACTTGAGCAAGAAGATGTCTAATCTGCCACCCAATGCTGATCTTCAAAAGGAGCTAAGGAAATATCTCATAGAACTTATCATGAGAGACAAACCATACCAAGCCAAAGAGCATCAATTCAAAGATTGGCCTCTCACAGCGCTCAAAGAAGAAGCAAATAGATGTGAAAGAATGAAGAATGATCCTCAAATGAGGAAGACTGCATCAAACTGGAACAAGTTTAAGAAATCCAGTGTAGATCTTGCCTTAGAATACAAGAGGAAGAGAGCTGAGCTGGTAGCAGCCAAGTATGGGAATGCAAGGACCATTGGAAGATGGTCCAGGCAGTATGTTGATCAGATTTATGATAAGTTGGAAAAACTAAGAGAAACAGATCCTACAGCTCCCAAGAAGTTAGTTTACAAAGATCAAACCACTGATAAGCCTCAGCAGCAGACCCTCTCTCTTACAAAGCTGTTCACATCCTCTGATGTATCCATCCAGGTCTTGAATCAAAGAAAAAAGACAGCAGCAGATGGATAAGGAAGATGAAAAGAGAGAAGCTGACACCATGAAACAGGTTATCAAGAATCAACTGTTGTATGGATTGGATGATGCTTCATTGAAACTTCAAGCTCAACTTGCTAAAACTGTCAAAAGGTTAACAAGCAGACCTCCATCCCCAAACTCATCACAAATAAAACATCCCCCAAGAAACCCATTGGACTAAAAAATACTAAAGTGGAAGTCTGACAAAAGACTGACATATTGACCCTGCTCAACTCCAATGGTAGAGTTGAACACATATCAAGGGAGGATGCACTAGGTCTGGGTGCAGCTGACCTCCAAGATCTTTTAGAACTTCAACTTCATAGGGATGAAGATGATGAAGATTCCCTGAACTTTGAGCTCCAATTCAAAGGGCAAGTTAGGGAAAAGCTGATGAGAGAATAAAGATTAAAATAAAGAAGTGTTTTGGCATCATCTGTTCTAGGGGGAGATTGTTGGCCCATGTGATCAATCCTTGAAGAACAGATGATACTCAAAGCCAAAACTGGTTCTTAAATAGTTGATCCATAATAAGTAGTTCATGATCTAAGTTCCCTCCAATGACAATGTTTCTATCAGCTAATCATCCTAAAGTCTGATCTACTCAACAACTGTTCCTCTAAAGACTGCTGGTTACAAAGTGATGCGTGTCGAGTGTGATATAATTTTTAGTTATATTTTAAGCCCTTTTTAACACTTTAGTCAAGTTTTAAATCTATAAAACACGATATTCTACTAACACTAAACACACATATGGGCAAGTGCACCCATCATGAGCATAGTATAGCGTTGGTAAGATACCGAGGTCGTCCAAGGACACAAGAGCTTTTAATACCTGTTTATCCTCAATGTCTAATCAAATCAAAATTTTAGAAAAAGGTTTTTACATGAAAATAAAAACTAAAAATGCTGAAAATAAAAACAGATAGACAAGATGAATCACTTGGATCCGACTCGCCTTTAGTGTAACCTTTGATGATTTCCGCACTTTTGCACCTTTTAAGAGATTATCTTAGTTATAGTAGCAGGCCCCTCTTTTGAAAGTGACGTTACCCTCAACCCAGTAGTTCGAGTCAGCAAGGATACAATCCTAAAGGGTCGTAATATTGAAAGATAATTAATTAAGTTATTAATGCGTAATGTGGTAGGCCCCTCTTTTGAAGGTGACGTTACCCTCGGCTAAGTGGTTTGAGTCAGCAGGGATACAATCCCAAATAGCTGGGTTAATGTATTAATAGTAGTTTACATATGAGGGGATCAAGCCATTCGCACCCCCGCCATCCAATACCAGTGGGTATTGAAGGAGGTCCTAGTAAGCTTGACCCAGGTCCTTGCAGGATCTATACACTAAACAAGGCAAGAACCTTACCAAACCATTCCCTTAACCCCTGAACAGGTAGCCAAAATATCTCTATATAGACCGTAGAGATATGAATGGTGTAAATCTTTTATTTTATATAGACAGTAAAATAACGCCAAGACACCACGGATAAATGATAAGGAAGTTTCACCTTCAACATAAGAAACTAGTTATTAAAGTCATTAATACAAAACCAAATAAAAAGTGCGAAAAGATTAAAAATCAAAAGTATTACACTAAATGCTTGTCTTCACCAATTGATGTAAGAGACTTAGGCAAACATGGCATTTGATTGTCAAGAAGTCTTACTATCAATCTTGGATCCCGAGACTACTACACACACTTAATGATAGATGATGGATGATGGTGGTGGATGTGGGTTGTAGTGGTGATGGAGTGTGGGTGAAGTGGGAGAGAGGTGGTTTGCCAAGGGATGCCTTTGAAGTGAACCAAGCACCTCTATTTATAGCCTGTACAGAAGCCCGGACACGGCTCCGTGTCCATTGGTCACGGCCCTGTGTCCATCCACTTTCTCTTTCTTCATTAATTGTAGTTTGTCTGTATTAGCTCCACACGCCCCCGTGTCCGCTGGGCACGGCCCCGTGTGCAGAAGCGTATCTGTACTATCAAGATTTGCTTGGATTCTCCTAATCTTAGCATTGACCACGGCCGTGTTGAGCAGGGCACGCCCCCGTGTCGTGAATAGAAGCTTCTATAGCTTTGTCTTTTCTGTAGATATCTGACCACGCCCCCGTGTCCGCTGGGTACGGGGCCGTGTTCAACCTTCTGATCTCTAGTTTTTGCTTGGGAAGATGCTGTCGAGGGGTCGAGCATGCCACGTTTATTCCTTTTCTTGTATTTATGTTAGATTTGGCTGCATTTTTGCTCCTTTTGTTCATTTACGCTCATTTAATCCTGAAAATACAAAAGGAAGACAAAAGCACACTTTTTCCAACATTAGTACTAAAAAAGGGTTAGTTTTATGTCTCATTTGATGTAATTTATATGTTGCATTTTACACACATCAAATACCCCCACACTTGAATCTTTGCTTATCCTCAAGCAAAACTCTTTATAATGTGGCTTACACACCTAAATGGAATGCGTAGAAGAGAAGTTTTGGGCTTGTCTTGAGTGTCAGGATTCCAAGATCTTTATTAGGTTTTATTTTTATGCTATTTACAATCCTATTCGTTATGATTTATTTAGAACGTTTCATAAGAGAAATTACTTATTTGGGCATAACATGCCTCTTTAAAATTCCATTTATATACAAGTTCACATACCTCACGGGATATCACTCAACACTCGGCCGAAGATGTATTTTTGTGAAACACTCGAGACCGGCATGGAACTTACTTCTACCACATGCTTGCCAAGCAATCAATCCTCCTCCTTTTTAACTGTAAATCTTTGTAAATATCAAGAGGACTTGGGGAAGGGTTTGGCTTGGGCTAAAGGTAGGTGGTTTTAGGTTAGTGGTTAGTAGAAAAGGGCTAAAAGTGTAAAAAGCGTCGGTCGTCGTAAAACTTTTTGTTTTTGTGACTTTTATTTGAACAAAACATTTTCAAAACAAGTTTCTTTGAGGAACTTGTTTGTTTATTGCTAGACTTCATATATATTTTTTTTATAATGAATTTCACATGAAGACCGCGCTTTTTTTACTAAAATAAAGGGTTTGAAATAAGAAGGGTTTTTGGTGGATAAAGGGTGTTTATTTTGTGGGTTTAGAAATGAAAATGTTTAGGCTCAAAGAGGTTAACTAGGTGGATTTTGGTTAGGTGGTAAAAAAAACGAAAAATAATGGTGTTGAAAAGAAAAAGGGTTAGTCCTAATGCCTCCATCATTTACTTACTAGGGTTTAAGTTGGTAAGGACCGGGAATGTATCGTCATGGCAAGTTCTAGAGTTGTAAGAAACCAAGCGGCTATTCACACAAGAAACAAAAAATGAGCATTTAGTTTAAAGATGTGTAATTGTATGCTCAATAAAGGCTGAAAACTCACTTTTTGTGGGAATGGGTTTTTAATGTGACCAAGTATATATAATCAAATTTTAAATAGATTTGTTATGTCGTTTAATAATTTTCTTATGTTGGTTCTTTTTATCACGATGCTATCGGTTGTAAATTTTTAAAAATATAACCTTTTTAGAACATGTTATTCGCAATTTAAACCAAGACAAGTAAAAAAAATGAAAAGTTTTTGAAAAAAATTTGGGGTGATTAACGGTTCCAATAGAGTTTTGTGTAAGCTTGTAATTAGGACTTGTAAGATTCAAGGTTTTAGCACCCCCCCCCACACTTAAATTACACATTGTCCCCAATGTGTCCCAAAAATAAATCTTCAGGTTGATTGAATGCGTAAAAAGGTGTTTAAAAACAAAAATTTATGTTACTGGGCGTCAGGACACGAGCCCGTGTTGATCTGGGCACGGCCCCGTGTTCAGATTGCCAGTATCATAATGTAACAGAAGGCTGGGCACGGGGGCGTGTTCAGTGAACACAGCCCCGTGTCCCGTTACCTGAACTGGGCATTTTCTTTAGAACCATGGGCACGGGGCGTGTTGGCTGAGCACGACCCCGTGCTGAACTTGCTGTAGTGAACAAAAATTGTTGGGTGGCTCTTTTTTTGTGCATGGGGTGTGGGTTCAAGTTTCCCTTAGTAATCTCCACCATTCCGAGTGCGTTTTACCCATTACAAAATCATCCAAACACCATTTAATAATTAAAAACCATCATTCATTAAAGAGAGGATTACATAAGGTCCTAGAAATTAAAAGCGAAAGCTAAAACTTAGATAAGTAGGTCAAGAAACACAAGAAATCTAAAACCACAAAGAAGTCCTAGCCTATAGTTTATTTTAAGAGAAAAATTTCCGAAAAAGATAATTTTCTCGGTTGAATGCGGCTTGAAGAACTTCTTCTCCGGGTATGGTCCCTCACACGTCATTGAGCCATTCTTCTATCTCCCGAGGGAGAAGAAAGGCGGGCTTATTGGCATCATCTTTTTGAGGGGGTGTGACTTACACCAGAACTTCTTGTAAGTTTTCAAGAGGAGGTTCCGCGGGGATGTCATCCAACCGGTGGGGTTAATTACTCCAAGTGCTAAGTTCCAATCCTCTTGGGGAAGGATTGGTTCCATGGGAGGTGTTACAAGAATGTTCAACCTCTGGTGCAAGAGGTTGATTTCTTGAAAACTATTTTCTAGCCCCACTGTGAGATAATTAATACGGTCAATTAGGACTTCTTCTACGGATGTCATTTCGTCGAGAGCTTCTCGTAGTGCCATTACATAGCGTACAAGAGTTGCTTCGATGGAAGGCATTCGTTCCCTACGTGTAGGATCGCGATCTGACCCGAACGAGTCGTTCAGAGGAGTTTTACTTCGTTTCAGGTGCGGAATAACAAGAAACGAAGGTAGAAACAGCTTATTCTTCATTTTAACTACTGATTGTATTGATTGAAACACAATTACAAGTAGTTCTTCACACCGGCAGCACTTCGGTATGGAATACAAGAGTCTGGATTGTGATTTCGCTTATGGAACCCCTATATATACTTGCTGAGATTTCGCTCCAAGGGACACATGTCCACATGAGCGAAATCAGCAATGATCAAATAAGCGAAATCAGCAACTATTTGACCCTATGAGCGAAATCAGCTCACTAAACACAATACACTTCCTATTTTCTTGTAAATTGTGCCCTAATCTATACAATTCAATGTAAGACTCGATACAAGACAAAGTCGACAGTTGTAGTGCACCAACAGACTCCCTCTCAGATGTTGACGAGTCGACTATCGAGTCATGACAATGCTGTGTCTTCACTTCTTCATTCTTGATCAGTCTATGGGCTTCTCTCTCTCTATCTTCTTCAACAGACTCCCCTTTAACAATATCTGTTCGTATATCTTCAGACTCCCCCTCTCGATTTGCTGGCATTTCTTTGTTCTTCAGCAACATCTGCATCAGGATCATTGTCTGGCTTGCACAGGTCCAAGATTGATGCCTGGCTTTCTTCAATCAGAGTCCTCAGGTATCGTAACCTGGCTTTCGTTCAGCTTAAATCTCAGGATTGAATTAACCTGGCTCAACTTAACCTGCACATTCTTAACCCAGAAGTAAATTTTCAAAATTTAACATTTCGAATATACAAGTATGCACCAACAACGACTCTCCCTCAAATCACTTTCTCTATGATGAACCACTTGTTAATTTAAAAATATTTTCACATTCAAAGCACACTCCCCCTCACAACAATGTCATCATGTTTAGCACTTTGAGACTTTGAAAATCAACTTTCCAACATCAGTTGTCGAAATTTTTTTTGTTTTTTTTTTCAAAAATTTATGCTAAAACACACACAAAATCTTATTTTTTTTTTTGAAAGAAAGTAAATAACACAACTTGTAGAATCAGAATAATGCAGAAATGAAATATTTACAGACAATATTTTTGTGAGTTTGTGCAAGAGGATCATATCAGTTTATGAGACATGTCACTAACACCGCTAAGCTGCATTACATTTTAAGTTTTAAACAATTCACCTAGATTGTCAGTATATTTGTCTACTTAAATTTTCACACAAACTTCAATTGATCTGAGATACGATGTTAATGATTTAAGCTCTTGAACTTATTCGTGTGTCCTGCTTCTTGGATATACTCCTATATCCAGATCCCAATATTCAGTCTTACAGGTGAGTATACCACAGATGATATCTGTTCAGGGGATAAATGCGAGGGCCGTGAGAGCTCAGGTCGATACTTCCATATACGCAAAGAGATGACGGCTTATACTTTTGGCGTGTCCCCTTTAGAGGATCTTTTGATTACAACAGCAGCGACTATCAATTTTATTGTTTCATCAGCTTGCTGAGGGCGAAGCTATGTTTCAAGCTTTTGCGGAAAGCATTATCCGGGAACTAGGTCAGTACTTCCATACAGCAGAAGTCCCGGGATAATACCCTAGATATCACTGAGCATAAAGACCTAGTTTCTCATAATAAGGGACCTTTCAAACAAGATTTCAGGGGTTACCTATATATCCAAGAAGTTGTTAACTCACAAAACAAGCAAGTTTGAAATTTTTATGTTTATATCTCGTCACAATTTACTAAATATGTAAAAACCTACTGGCACATCCGCAGTGAGATTGTTTATCACATTTTTATCTTTACATTTCTCTAGCATGTTGTGACAGTCCACTGATGTACTATCATTTCCTCTTTTTCACAACAACTCGTTTTTGGATTTTATCATGTTTTTGTGCTTTTTCAAAATTTTCTAATGTTTTTGGATTTTCTGAAAAATTTCTACTCCCTCTAAAATGCAAACACATTAAAGAAAATTTGAAAACATCTAAGCTCTTGACCCACTTGAAACATAAAACTATACAGAAACTTGACAACTGATATTGAATTGCATCAATTCGCCATCCACTAAGGCATAAACAATCAGAACTCCCCCTTTCACAAACCATTTTCTCATTTAGATTTCAAAACACTTAAGTTTGTTTTAATCAAAATGATTTTTTCTGGAAAATGTATTTGTGTTAACCATTTGAAGATTTACCACTTGTAAAGTACGGGGATATGGTTCATCATTTTGTCAGATATTATGTTAGTAAATCAAGTACAACTTAATGTCCCTGATTTACCGTTTTGCAATTAAGCAACCTCTTTACCACTTATAAATGTATCTTGAAACAACATCACTTGTAGGTATATCAGAACAATTACCAACTGTAGGAATGTTACGTCTACATTTACCAATCAGGATGCCGATTCCTGCTTCGCACTTACTAACCTGGAAGCTCCGGCGTAGTCCTTTCACCTGTAAAATTCAAATATTTTCAAACTTTTTCAACTTCATAAAACATGAATGATGCCGACTCCTGATCCACGATATAAACTTGGGATCTCCGGCATAGTCCTTTGACTTCAAGGGAAACAAACTTCCATCCAAGTCTTCTCAGACTTGATGGCTTTCAATTCTTGCGCAGTAGGGTTGTATGTTGCCTTTTTCGTCGCATAAAAATCTTTAACCCCCTTTGCTTTCCCATTCAGCATTTTCCCAAAAATTTTCTTTACATTCCCATTAAATGTTTTCTCGACATCAAACTTAGTTTTCTCTGTATAGAATTGATTCGAGATATCAACCTTTCCAACTTTCTGCTTAATTTCTTCAAATTTCAGTGATGGAAACTCATCATCATTCACTGAAATTTTTACCTCACCTTGTGGCTCCTCTGGCTTTGTGGAACCAAATTCATCGCTGACATTCACATCAACCTTCTTAACATCCCACACTTGGTTGTCATTCTCTTTCTTTTTATAAAAATTCTTTTTAGAACACTCACCAACCTCATATGTTGAATTTTTAAAAATTTTAATTCTGTCGGTTGGTGGTTCAACATCAACAACCTTTTCTTTCAATTTATGAGAAACTCCCTGTTTTGTTTTTGCGTTTTTCTGACAATTCCATGCAATGTGACCAACTTCATTGTATCTGTAACAGGTTCGAGTTTCTCTTGAATATGACGCTTCAGTTCCATTCTTCTTCTTTTCAGCAAGAAACTCCTGGTTTGACTGTCTCCAGAATGGTTTCTTCTGTTCCTCTTCTGCACCTCCACCTGACACAAATTCTGTTTTTGTTTTAGAATTTTTCATATTTTATAATTTTCTGATGGAATAAATCCAACGCCTTTCTTTTTGTAGCTACGATTTTGGTTAGGTTTCTTTTGAAAACCAGAACCAGAATTGTAACCCTTTTTCTTGTTTAAATGTTGTTGAACTCTTGAAGTGTATTTTTTAGGTTTTCCAGTAAGATTTAAATCTTTTATTTCAGAAATATTAATTTCTGTCAATTTGAAAACCTTTTTGATCGTTTCAAATCTGACACTTCTTATTGGAAATTCTTTTTTCAGAATATAATTTGTCCGAATCATTTAAAGTGTATGCTACTTCAAATGTTTCATCATCCAAATTTGCCTTTGATAACAAAAATTCTTTACTGTAAGACCGTTTGACCGACGATTTTGAACTGTTGACTGACGAATTTGACCCTCCAGACTCAGACTTTGACTCATCCTCATCAGTATCCAACACCTGATCGACCACCTTTTTGATTAACTTAGACTCATGATCAGTTTCAGACGAGGTAAACATGACGTCAATGTTTTCTGGTAATTCATCAGTTGTGTCGGTTTTTAGCTTTATATTGACTGCTTTTTCAAGTTGCTCCTCGTTTGGTTTTCTAGGTGAATATCCTTCCCAAATCGGAGGCGGACACTTGTTATAGCTAACAGTCGGTTTCTTACCAGTATCCTTTTTCTTCGGCTTGTCATCTCGAAAAGCTTCCATACCTGCAACAGTTGGGTAAATACGATCAATGAGATAATCAGAACTAGAATAACTTTGTAATAAACGTCTAATTCTCTCATTCTCAATCTTTTCTGTCTCCAACTCTTGCTTCCATTTAGCACTCTCTTTGATGTAGAAGTTGATAGCTTTTTGCTTTGTCATCACCACAACATTCATCATCGTCAGTGCCTGTTCTCTTTCTGAATTTGTCTTTTGTAGACCAGTTACTGTTTTGTTCAAGACATCGTAAGATTCTTTCACATAATTGAGGTTGAACAGTAACTGCTCCTTCTTCTTCTCATACTCAGCTATTATCTCGTTTTTTGCTGCACATCCCTTGCAAGCTTCCAAACACTTCTCGCAAGGCTTTACAACTTCAACAATCTTCTCAATCTCGATTGTCTTCACCACTTCTACCACTTTCTCTGTCTCAATCACCTTTTCTTTTTCTTTCACCTGCTCACTCTCAACATTCTTCTCAACAACACTTTCAACACTCTCGTTCTGAACAACATCTTCAGAATTCATTCGTTGTTGTTCTTTAGCAGCTTGTTTCTCCTTCAGTTTCTCCATATGATCTGCAAAATAGAAATGAAAACTTTCAGGAGAAAGATGAGATTTTGCAACATTAATATGTTTTTCCTCCTCATCATCACTACTGCTATCATCAGTTGGTGACTGATCAAACTGTATGGATTTTTCAGAACTAGCATCTGATAAGCCAGAATCTGACGGTGTTTGATCAAAAACAACTTCTTTTTCTGAAGTAACATCATTTTGCACACTCTCATCTGCACTCTGAGAACCTTCATCAGCACTTTCTGAACTTTCATCAGATGCACCAGACTGTTCCTCCACACTTTTCACCGTCTCTCCAATAGACTTCATCCAGGTGGCAAACATGTCTGGTTCTCTGACAATCTTAGCGATAAAATCTTTGAAATCACCGTTTTCATCAACAAACATATCCCAGCTGAAGCCTTCAGGTAGTCTTTCATCATCTTGATCGACTATACATGCTTTGCTTTCAGGTGATATGTAGTTGTTCCAGTTGAAGTCTACCAAACACGCTCTCTTAGAATCCTCAATCTTTCTACCATGAGCCGTCTGTGAATCTTGTAATTGACCAACTTGCTGATAAATGGCTTTCCGGTAGGAATCGTCTTTTCCGAATGGATTCTGAGCACCACTAGCTTCCCTGTTCTTGCACTCTCGCTTGAAATGGCCTTTCTCCCTGCATCGAAAACATGTAACTTTAGATTTATCAAAACCTAAAGTAGATACATGAGCATCAAGAAAGTCATTTCTCCCGGTAATTGTCTTGAACTTTTCAGCACGCCTTAGAACACTAGCTAGACACCATTTGATATCCATTAATTCCATTTCTTCGGCGTCTATTTGATCGTAATCCTCTTTAGTGAGCATAGGATTTCCGATCCGACCAGCAACTAGACCTTCATAAGATAACAATACAGAACCAAGTAGAGCCATGTGATCTTTGGCAGTTTCCTCAGAAAAACTTTGACCTTCTGGAAGATTTAGAGCAATGTTGCATTGAATCACATAACCGTTTCCTGTTTTAGTGCTCTGAGACTGAAAACTTATATTTGACTCTTTAGGATTAACACTCAGAAATGTTGAAAATCCACTACTGCTTTTGTTAGAACCTTGATCAGCTTTTTCCGTTGAATCCCCAGCACTGAATGCAGTTTTGATTTTCGGACTTCTCTCAGCTTCAGGAACCGGAATACTACCCTTATAGTACATCTTTACATCCTGTTGACCACTAGGACTGTTCATCCTGGCGATCTTCTATTGTTCCAAATCCTGACTCTCGATCTTTTCGATGAACTGAGAGATAGTTAATCCATCATAAACACCCGTATTCTTCAGAATCATCAAATACGTTCCCCATTGTTTCTGAGGTAACGCATTGGCTAACTTGTCTACCCACTCTTCACGATATTTTGTAATACTTAACATCGACATTGATCGCACCAAGTGACAGTAGCGTTCTATCAGCTTGTTTGTGTCCTATCTCGGTAAACTACTGAACAAATCAAACTCTTTCTTAAGCAGCGCCTTCTTGCTTTTTATCATGTTCTCACTACCTCAAATTTGACTTTAAGTGCATCCAATATTGATTTTGCAGTTTTGTCATGCTGAAGCAATATGAAGATGTCTTCTTTGATAGCTTGCTGAAGCAGACTGATCATCATTTTCTCAGCTTTTTGTACATAACCCGTTCTTGATCTGTGAACTCTGATAACTCTTTGAGAACCTGCAAATCTGTTCGAGGCAACACGTATTTCTTCAAGATACATTCCCACGACCTAAGATGGTTTGCCTGAACCCAGTTCTCGAATCTGTCTTTCCACCCGTAGTATTCTTCGATACTCATCAGTTTCTGGGGTTTTTGGGTGGTTCTTGTCTCGTTTTCTAAACTCATGGCTTGAACAATAGCAGCCGGACCAGTCGGTGTTGCAAACGCGTTATAGAACTCGGTATCCATGATAACTTAGCACGTTTTTTAAAATCAGTGACAGATAAGCGAAATCAGGTGTTTGTGCACTAAAAGCGAAATCACCAATGTACACAAAAGCGAAATTAGGGTTCTGGATTGCCTTATGAGCGAAATCACCAATTAATGTGACACTGGAGCGAAATCTGATGTACTCAAGAGCGAAATTAGGGTTTTGGGTGGTCCCATGAGCGAAATTATATGTTCCAAAAAGCGAAATCACCAAGTGTCCATAAAAGCGAAATCAAGTCCGAGGTCAATTTTGTCCATTTTTACTTTGAATTTAGGTCTCAAACTCTCAGGGATTTATCTATGTCCAATTACACACAGTCTGTGAAATTTTGAGCGAAATTCGACCGCTAAATCTCGATCTGGTGAAGAAAGAAGGTGTAGAAGTAAGAAAACAAGATGAATTCCAGCTAATCTCTGCAGAACTCCTCCTCCTGAGCTCTGATACCACTTGTAGGATCGTGATCTGACCCGAACGAGTCGTTCAAAGGAGTTTTACTTCGTTTCAGGTGCGCAATAACAAGAAACGAAGGTAGAAACAACTTATTCTTCACTTTAACTACTGATTGTATTGATTGAAACATAATTACAAGTAGTTCTTCACACCGGCAGCACTTCGGTATGGAATACAAGAGTCTGGATTGTGATTTCGCTTATGGAACCCCTATATATAATTGCTGAGATTTCGCTCCAAGGGACACATGTCCACATGAGCGAAATCAGCAATGATCAAATACGCGAAATCAACAACTATTTGACCCTATGAGCGAAATCAGCTCACTAAACACAATGCACTTCCTATTTTCTCGTAAATCGTGCCCTAATCTATACAATTCAATGTAAGACTCGATACAAGACAAAGTCGACAGATGTAGTGCACTAACACTACGACTGTTTCTTGAATGAGCTGAGGAGGTCCCATTATTCTGGCTTGACATTCTATGAAAAACAAGTCGAAAAGTTCAATTTAATGAAACAGTACATCGGCCACGGCCCCGTGCTCGCTGAGCACGACCCCGTGTTCACCTCTCTACAAGTTTTTGAAACAAGGATTCTTGAAGTTTTAAATTATTTTTCCGACCTTTGAAGCATTTTTTAGCAGAAATAACTTAAAAAGTGTTGTAAAACTTATTTTTGACAAGATTCCTTGAATGAAAACCTAACAAATATCACAATAAAGCTTGAAAACATGGAGATTTTAAGCTTTAATGGAGGTTTTGAGGAGAAAATGAAGAAGAAGGCAATGGACAAAAGTAGAAAAGACAAGATGGTTGTTGAGAACCTTCTTTAGAATATACCTAGTATGGTATGTGTGAAGATCCCACTAGATCTCTGTCTTTGGAATGAGTCTAAGTGTGCAGGAATCTTGCTGCATTTATAGAAAACGACAGCACGCTGGACACGGCCCCGTGTCGGCTGGACACGCCCCCCGTGTGCAGACGAGATTCTGACACTTTTTGTCCGTATTCTGACCGTAAGTCAGATGAGAATCTTTTGGTGGACATGGAGGCGTGCTGACCTGGAGACGGCCCCGTGGCTAGAAGCAGTTATGAAGTTTTGTCTATTTTTAAGGAATTTATCTGGATCGGGTGGTTCCTTACTGGACGGAACAACACCGAAGTGCCTGAGATACCTAAGTTGCCCTAGTTTTAGACAAGAATGCAAGAGGTTATCGGAAAGGGTGATTCCTAAGCTAAATACCGGTGGGGAAAACCAACCTTTATTTCCCTTATCCGGGCCCTCGTTAATGAAGGTGTATGTCGAATCGCTTAGGTCTATGTATGCATCGGCGGACACCGATGGGGAGTCCTTCACGGCACAATCGACACAGGGACGACTATCGCTGAAGTCCTCGCAAGAGTTAGAGGTGATTTCGGGAGCAACGATGTTGTTATAATCCGAATGCGAACTCACTAATTCTTCTTGATCGTCGTCTTGAGATGAATTAGTTATATCCATCTCGAGTTCTTTTATCCATCGGAGAATTAGTTCTTCCATTTGAAATAATTCTTCAAGAATCATCTAGAATGGATGATTGAGAGCATTCGAGGGAGAGATAGGGAATGTTTTTACTTTCGCCCATCTTAAGGCTACAGGAAAACAATGGGTCTATATAGTGGGGATTGTAACTTCAAAAATAACATTTTAAATCTTCATGAGTTCCGCCACATATTTGACACCACGTACCATAAGAGGAGCGAAGGTAAAAATTATCAGTATCACTCATGTTTGCATCTGAAATTACCAACCGTCGGGATCTTACGGTTCTGTTTTCAGTATCTGAAGCTTGGGCACGGGGCGTGTTTAATGGGCACGACCCTGTGTTCAGCTACTGTCTGACTTAAAACAGGATTGCCAGTACCAAAGATTGGGCACAGGGCGTGTTCAGCGGGCACGACCCCGTGCTGAGCTCTGCAGAAGCGGAAAATTTAAAAAAAATCCTAAAAAAAGAAAAAAAGAAAAAAATGATTAGGCTGTTGATTCCTAACGTTCCTAAAATCCTTGTGTCCCCGGCCACGGCGCTAAAAACTTGATGCGTGTCGAGTGTGATATAATTTTTAATTATATTTTAAGCCATTTTTAACACTTTAATCAAGTTTTAAATTTAAAAAACACGATATTCTACTAACACTAAACACATATATGGGCAAGTGCACCCATCGTGAGCATAATATAGCGTTGGTAAGATACCGAGGTCGTCCATGGACACAAGAGCTTTTAATACCATTTTATCCTCAACGTCTAATCAAATCAAAATTTTAGAAAAAGGTTTTAACATGAAAATACAAACTAAAAATGCTGAAAATAAAAATAAAGTAAAAACAGATAGACAAGATGAATCACTTGGATTCGACTCGCCTTTAGTGTAACCTTTGATGATTTCCGCAATTTTGCACGTTTTAAGAGATTATCTTAGTTATAATAGTAGTTCCCTCTTTTGAAGGTGGTGTTACCCTCAACCCAGTAGTTTGAGTCAGCAAGGATACAATCCTAAAGGGTAGGAATATTGAAAGATAATCAATTAAGTTATTAATGCGTAATGTGGTAGGCCCCTCTTTTGAAGGTGACGTTACCCTCGGCTAAGTTGTTTGAGTCAGCACGGATACAATCCCAAATAGCCGGGTTAATCTATTAATAGTAGTTTTCATATGAGGGGATCAAGCCATTCGCACCCCCGCCATCCAATACCAGTGGGTATTGAAGGAGGTCCAAGTAAGCTTGACTCAGGTCCTTGCAGGATCTATACACTGAACAAGGCAAGAACCTTACCAAACCATTCCCTTAACCCCCGACCAGGTAGCCAACATATCTCTATATAGACCGTATAGATATGAATGGTGTAAATCTTTTATTTTATATAGATTGTAAAATAACGCCAAGACACCACGGACAAATGATAAAGAAGTTTCACCTTCAACATAAGAAACTAGTTATTAAAGTCATTAATACAAAACCAAATAAAAAGTGCGAAAAGATTAAAAATAAAAAGTATTAAACTAAATGCTTGTCTTCACCAAGTGATGTATGAGACTTAGGCAAACATGGCCTTTGATTGTCAAGAACTCTTACTATCAATCTTGGATCCCGAGACTACTAAACACACTCTATGATGGATGATGGTGGTGGATGTGGGTTGTAGTGGTGGTGGAGTGTGGGTGAAGTGGGAAATAGGTGGTGTTAGTGCACTACATCTGTTGATTACGTCTAGGTGTCTAGGATCAGGTCTTACGTCGTATTGTATAGCATAGGGCACAAAATACGAGAAAACAGGAGTCTGTATAGGTGTTATAGCCTAGGACCGCTCATAGGGTCATGAGGTGCATGGACCGCTTATTTGTCATGCTTGGACCGCTTTTGTGGTCATGTATGGGTCGCTTATGTGGTCATGACCTGGACCGCTCATATGAACATGTGTCATATGAGCGGACCAAGACCACTATATATAGTTGTTGTATGAGCGATCCACATATCCGAGAATCCAAATTCCACGCCGAGGTTCTGCGGTGTGACGAATGAGCTGTAAAACATTTGATATCAATAAAACAAGCAGTTAGGAAGAGAAACGAGCTACTTCTACTTGTATTTCTTATTATTCCGCATCTGAAACACAAGAGATAACCTCTGAACGACTCGTTCGGGTCAGCAAACGATCCTACAAGTGGTATCAGAGCTTGGGAGGAGGTTTTATGCAGATTGTAGCTGTTGTTCATCATTTCTTCTCACTTCTACACCTTCTTTTTCTGATTCGGGAAGATTTCACGGTTGAAATTCGCTCAATTTTTCACAGATTGTGTGCAATAGTATCGAGATAAACCCTGGAAAGTTTGAAGACAAAATTCGAAATTTTTATGAGTCAAATCATGTTCGTAATGTGGACCGCTCGAAGTGACGTCATTATGAACCGCTCGTAGATCACGTTTTGGACCGCTCATACGTACAGATTTGTTTCTGGTCCGCTCCAAATTAGTTTCTAAATCGCTCGTGTAGACAATTTCTGGATCGCTCCAAAATACAGTTACTGGACCGCTCCAAAATACAGTTACTGGACCGCTCCAAAGATCATTCTTGAACTGCTCATTCGATCAAACTCGGACCGCTCGAATGTACAACCTCTGGTTCGCTCGAACGAACATAAAGTTTGGACCGCTCGAAGGGATATTATTTGAGTTCGCTCATTCGTGTTTGGACCGCTCATTAGTCACCTGGGTCGCTTATTTGGATATTTCTGGTTCGCTGTTCTGTCATCTTCATTGAAAAACGTGTTAAGTCAGTATGGATTCCGAGTTCTACAACGCTTTTGCAACACCGTCATCACCAGCTGCGATTGCTCTAGCCATGAATCTTGAAAATGAGACGGGAACCACCCAGAAACCCCCGAAACTGATAAGTATTGAAGAATACTACGGGTGGAAAGATCGCTTTGAAAACTGGGTTCAGGCAAATCATCTCAGATCGTGGGAATGCATATTGGAGAAGTACACATTGCCTCGAACAGAATTGCAAGTTATTAAACAGATATCCGAATTCTCAGAACAAGAACATGCAATGTACAGAGAAGAGAAAATGATGATCAGTTTGTTACAACAGGCAATTAAAGAAGATATATTCATTTTGCTACAACATGACAAAACTGCTAAATCAATTTGGGATGCTCTTAAAGTAAAATTCGAGGGTAGTGAAAGTATGCTCAAAAGCAAGAAGGCATTGCTTAAAAAAGAATTTGATTTGTTTAGCAGTTTGCCGGGAGAGGATACTAAAAAGATAATCGAGAGATACTGTCACTTGGTGCGATCGTTATCGATGTTAGGAGTTGAAAATGGTCGTGAGGAATGGGTTGATAAGTTGGCTGATGCATTACCTCAGAAAGAGTGGGGAACATATTTGATGATACTAAAAAACACGGGTGTTTATGATAAACTAACAATTGGTTAGTTTATTAAGAAAATTGAGAGTCAGGATCTTGAGCAGCAAAAGATCGCAAGGATGAATAATCCTAGTGGTCAACAGGATGTTAAAATGTACTATAAAGGTAGTGTTCCAGTTTCTGAAGCTGAAAGAAGTCCAAAGATTCAAACCGCTTTCAGTGCTGGAGATTCATCAGACAAAGTTGATCAGGGATCAAACAGGAGGAGCAGCGGGTTTTCATCGTTTCCGAGTGTGAATCCAAAAGAGACTATCACAAGCTTTCAGTCTCAGAGTACAAAAACAGGAAACGGATACGTGATTCAGTGCAACATAGCTCTCAACCTTCCAGAAGGTCAAAGCTTCTCTGAAGACACTGCGAAAGATCATATGGCACTTCTTGGTTCTGTTCTGTTATCTTATGAGGGACTTGTTGCTGGTCGGATCGGAAATCCTATGCTCACCAAAGAGGATTACGATCAGATAGACGCCGAAGAGATGGAACTCATGGATATCAAGTGGTGTCTTGCTAGTGTTCTTCGTCGGGCTGAGAAATTCCAAACCATTACCGGGAGAAATGACTTTCTTGATGCTCATGTATCTACTTTAGATTTTGATAAATCTAAAGTTACTTGTTTTCGATGTAGGGAGAAAGGCCATTTCAAGAGGGAGTGCAAAGGAAGAGAAGCTAGCGGAGCACATAATCCATTCGGGAAAGATGACTACTACCGTAAAGCTATCTATCAGCAAGTCGGTCAATCCCAAGAACCTCAGACAGCTCACGGAAGAAAGATTGAAGATCCGAAGAGAGCATGTTTGGTAGATTTCAGCTGGAATGATTACATACCATCCGAAGCCACAGCAGCACGTATTATTGAACAAGATGATGAGAAACTACCAGAAGGTTTCAGTTGGGATATGTTTGTTGACGAGAAGGGAGAGTTTAAAGCTTTCATTGCCAAGATTGTCCGAGAGCCAGATATGTTTACTACTTGGATGAAATCGATTGGAGTGAATATGTCTAGTGAGGATGAACAGTCTGTTACGTCTGATGAAAATTCAGATAGTGTTGATGATGAAATTTCTGAAAGATCTGGGGAAATTTCAGAGGGATTAGATGAGAATTTATCGAGTTCTGATGAGAGTGTACAGAATGAGATTATTTCAGAAAAAGCAGTTGTATTTGATAAAACACCGACTGATTCTGGTGTTTCTGATGATGATTCTGAAAAATCTGTTCAGTTTGATCAGTCACCTGATCATAGCAGCAGTGATGATGAGGAAGAAAAACATATAATATTGCAAAAACTCATCTTTCTCCTGATAGTTTTCATTTCTATTTTGCAGAACGGATGGAGAAACTGAAAGAAAAACGAGCTGCTCAAGAACAACAAACTGAATCTGAAGGTGATATTCAAATTGCTGAGAATGTTGCTGAGAAGATTACTGAGGTTGTGAAAGAAGAAGAAAAGGTGATTGAAGTAGAAAAAGTGGTTGAAGTTGTTAAAACCATTGAAGTTGAGAAGATTGTTGAAGTCGTCAAGCCGTGTGAGAAGTGCTTGGAAGCTTGTAAAAATTGTGCAGTTAAAGACGACATCATAGCCGATTATGAGAAGAAGAAGGAGCAGTTATTGTTCAATCTCAATTATGTGAAGGAATCGTACGATGTGTTGAACAAAACAGTAACTGGTCTCCAAACAACAAACTCAGAAAGAGAACAGGCGCTGACAATGATGAATGCAACTTTAATGTCAAAGCAAAAAGCGATAAATTTCTACATTGAAGAGAGTGCCAAATGGAAGCAAGAGTTGGAGACGGAAAAGATAGAGAATGAGAGAATTAGGCGGTTATTATTAAGCTATACTACTTCTGATTATCTCATTGATCGTGTTTATCCAACTATTGCAGGTTTGGAAGCTTTTCAAGACGAGAAGCCAAGAAAGAAGAAAGACTGTGGTAAGAAACCGACTGTTAGCTATAACAAGTGTCCGCCTCCAATTTGGGATGGGTATTCTCCTAGGAAACCAAATGAGGAGCAACTTGAGAAAGCAGTCAATATAAAGTTAAAAACCGACACAACTGACGTTTTACCAGAAAACATCGATGTCACGTTTACCTCGTCCGATACCGATCATGAGTCTGAGTTAATTAAAAAGGTGGTCGATCAGGTGTTGGATACTGATGAGGAGTCCGAGTCGAAATCTGAGTTTGGCGGGTCAAAGTCGTCAGTCAACAGTCAAAATTTGTCGGTTAAACGGTCTTATAGTTTAGAATTTTTATTGTCAAAGGCAGATTTGAATGATGAAACATTTGAAGTTGTTTACACTTTGAATGGTTCAGACAAATTATATTACAATAAAGAGTTTCCAATAATGAGTATTAAAACGGATCTAATAAACAAAACTTTCAAACTAATAGAAATTAATATTCTAGAATTAAAAGTTTTGAAAAGTTTTGAAAAACCTAAAAAATATACTTCTAGAGTTCAACAACGTTTAAACAAGAAAAAAAGTTACAATTCTGGTCCTGGTTTTCAAAAGAAACCTAACCAAAATCGTAGCTACAAAAAGAAAGGTCTTGGTTTTATTCCACCAGAAAATGATAAAAATATGAAAAATTCTAAAACAAAATCTGAATTAGTGTCAGGTGGAAGCTCAGATGAAGAACAGAAGAAACCGTTCTGGAGACAGTCAAACCAGGAGTTTCTTGCTGAAAAGAAAAGAAATGGAGGTCAAATGTTTTATCAACGAGAGACTCGTACCTGTTACAGATGCAATGAAGTTGGTCATATTGCATGGAACTGTGCACAGAATGCCAAAGCAAAACAGGGAGTTACTCAGAAATTGAAAGAGAAAGTTGTTGATGTTGAACAACCGACTGAAAAACTTAGAATTTTTGAGAATTCAAAATTCGAGGTTGGTGAGTGTTCACAAAAGAGTAAGTATGAGAAGAAAGGAAAAGACAACCAGATCTGGGTTGAAAAGACAGATGATGTGATTGTCGGCGATGAATCTGGTTCCACAAAGCCAGAAGAGCCACAGGTTGAGAAGAAAATTTTAGTGAATGATGAGGAATTTCCATCATTGAAGTTTGACGAAGTTAAAAAGAAAGTGGGAAAAACTGAGATTTCGAATCAGTTTTACAGAGAAAAAGATGAATTTGATGTCGAGAAAACATTCAACGGGAATGTTAAGAAGATATTTGGGAAAATGTTGAGTGGAAGAGCAAAGGGGGTCAAAGATTTTTACGCCACGAAAAAGGCTACATACAACCCGACTGCTCAGGAGTTGAAATCCATCAAGTCTGAGAAGACTTGGATGGATGTTTGTTTTCCATGATAGTCTAAGGACTACGCCGGAGATCCCAAGTCTATATCGTGGATCAGGAATCGGCATCATTCTAGTTTTTGATGTATTTGTTTGAATGATTGTGATTAATGTTTGAATGGTTTGCAGGTGAAAGGACTACGCCGGAGCTTCCAGGTTGGTAAGTGCGAAGCAGGAATCGGCATTTTGTTTGGTAAAATGGTGATGTAGACGTAACATTCCTACAATTGGTAGTTTTTGGGTATCTACAAGTGGTAATCTTGATCCCACAAGTGGTATTTGTGGTTAAATTTTGAGATGTTTGGATTTTTTGAAGTAATTACATTTACAAGTGGTACAGAAGGTTATTAAATGAAAATGATAAATCAGGGACATTAAATTGTACTTGATTTACTATCCATGGCAAAAGATAGACAAGATGATGAACCACATCCCCGTTTTTAAAAGATAGACCGACAAGTGGTTGTTATCAACACAAATTCATTTTCCGGAAAAGTCATTTTGATTAAAACAAAATGGCGATTTGATGTGATTCAATGTCAGTTGTGATAGGGGGAGTTCAGATTGTTTATGCCTAGTGAATGGCGATTTGATGTGATTCAGTGTCAGTTGTCAAGTTTTTTTTTTGTACAGTTTGTTTTGCATTTTATGTTTCTAGTGGGTCAAGAGTCTAGAAGTTTTCAAATTTTCTTTAAAATGTGTTTGCATTTTAGGGGGAGTAGGGAAATTTCAGAAAATCCAAAAACATTTGAAAATTTGAAAAAGCCAAAAACATGATAAAATTCAAAAATGAGTTTTGTTGCGAAAAAGAGGAAATGATAGTACATCAGTGGACTATCACGGCACGCTAAAGAATTGAATAGTCTAAAAAGTGTTAAACAATCTTACTGCGGATGTGTCAGTAGATTTTCGCACATTTAGTAAATTTAAACGAGATATAAACCTAATTCAAACTTGCTTAATTTGTGGGTAACTATTCTTGGATATATGGGTAACCCCCGAAATCTTGTTTGAAAGGTCCCATATTCTGAGATACTAGGTCTTTATACTCAGTGATATCTGGGGTATTATCCCGGGACTTCTGCTGAATGGAAGTTCTGACCTAGTCCCCGGATAATACTTTTTGCTAAAGCTTTGAAACATAAGCTTCGCCCTCAGCATGCTGATGAAACAATAAAATTGATAGTTGCTGCTGTTGAAATGCAAAAGATCCTCTAAAGGGGACCCACCAAAAGTCGAGCCGTCATCTCTCTGCTGAACGGAAGTTCTGACCTGAGCTCTCACGGTTTCGCACCTAACCCCTTTACAGATATCAGCTGTGGTATACTCACCTGTAAGACTGAATATTTGGGATCTGGATACAGGAGTATATTCAAGTGGAGTGATACACAATTAAGTTTAAGTCTCTAAAACATTAATATCGTATCTTGAATCAATTGAAATTTGTGTTGAAAATTTAAGAGGACAAATATACTGACAATCTAGGTAAATTGTTTAAAGCTTAAAATGAAATTAAGCTTAACGGTGTTGGTGATAGGTTTCATAAACTGATATGATCCTCTTGCACGAACTCACAAAAATATTGTTTGTAAATATTTCATTCTTTGCATTTTATTTTCTCATATTGAAAATCCAAAAAGATTTTAGTGTGTTTTAGCATAAATTTTTGAAAAAGTCAAAAGATTTTCGACAAGTGATATTGGAAAACTGATTTTCAAAATTCAAAGTGCTAAACATGATGAGTAGAATTTGAGGGGGAGTGTTTGTGGAAATCTAAATGTTTTCATTAAATCTAACCTTCTTCAAGTGGTTTATCATAGACAGTTGAGAGGGAGTTAGTGTTGGTGAAGAGTTATTTGAAATATTGGTGAAAAGAAATTTATTTCTGGGTTGAGACTGTGCAGGTAGCCAGGTTGATTGATTCTGAAAGCCTGTGAAGATCAGACAACGATCCTGAAGATATTACTGAAGAACAAAAGAATGCCAGTAAATCGAGAGGGGGAGTCTGAAGATAGAGAGAAGAGAAAGCCTAGAGACTGATCAAGACTGAAGATGTGAAGACACGGAGACGGTGCTCGATAGTCGACTCCATCAACATCTGAGGGGGAGTCTGTTAGTGCACTACATCTGTTGATTACGTCTAGGTGTCTAGGATCAGGTCTTACGTCGTATTGTATAGCATAGGGCACAAATTACGAGAAAACAGGAGTCTGTATAGGTGTTATAGCCTAGGACCGCTCATAGGGTCATGAGGTGCATGGACCGTTTATTTGTCATGCTTGGACCGCTTTTGTGGTCATGTATGGGTCGCTTATGTGGTCATGACCTGGACCGCTCATATGAACATGTGTCATATGAGCGGACCAAGACCACTATATATAGTTGTTGTATGAGCGATCCACATATCCGAGAATCCAAATTCCACGCCGAGGTTCTGCCGGTGTGACGATTGAGCTGTAAAACATTTGATATCAATAAAACAAGCAGTTAGGAAGAGAAACGAGCTACTTCTACTTGTATTTCTTATTATTCCGCATCTGAAACAAAAGAGATAACCTCTGAACGACTCGTTCGGGTCAGCAAACGATCCTACAAGAGTAGGGAAATTTCAGAAAATCCAAAAACATTTGAAAATTTGAAAAAGCCAAAAACATGATAAAATTCAAAAATGAGTTTTGTTGCGAAAAAGAGGAAATGATAGTACATCAGTGGACTATCACGGCACGCTAAAGAATTGAATAGTCTAAAAAGTGTTAAACAATCTTACTGCGGATGTGTCAGTAGATTTTCGCACATTTAGTAAATTGAAACGAGATATAAACCTAATTCAAACTTGCTTAATTTGTGGGTAACTATTCTTGGATATATGGGTAACCCCCGAAATCTTGTTTGAAAGGTCCCATATTCTGAGATACTAGGTCTTTATACTCAGTGATATCTGGGGTATTATCCCGGGACTTCTGCTGAATGGAAGTTCTGACCTAGTCCCCGGATAATACTTTTTGCTAAAGCTTTGAAACATAAGCTTCGCCCTCAGCATGCTGATGAAACAATAAAATTGATAGTCGCTGCTGTTGAAATGCAAAAGATCCTCTAAAGGGGACCCACCAAAAGTCGAGCCGTCATCTCTCTGCTGAACGGAAGTTCTGACCTGAGCTCTCACGGTTTCGCACCTAACCCCTTTACAGATATCAGCTGTGGTATACTCACCTGTAAGACTGAATATTTAGGATCTGGATACAGGAGTATATTCAAGTGGAGTGATACACAATTAAGTTTAAGTCTCTAAAACATTAATATCGTATCTTGAGTCAATTGAAATTTGTGTTGAAAATTTAAGAGGACAAATATACTGACAATCTAGGTAAATTGTTTAAAGCTTAAAATGAAATTAAGCTTAACGGTGTTGGTGATAGGTTTCATAAACTGATATGATCCTCTTGCACGAACTCACAAAAATATTGTTTGTAAATATTTCATTCTTTGCATTTTATTTTCTCATATTGAAAATCCAAAAAGATTTTAGTGTGTTTTAGCATAAATTTTTGAAAAAGTCAAAAAGATTTTCGACAACTGATATTGGAAAACTGATTTTCAAAATTCAAAGTGCTAAACATAATGAGCAGAATTTGAGGGGGAGTGTTTGTGGAAATCTAAATGTTTTCATTAAATCTAACCTTCTTCAAGTGGTTTATCATAGACAGTTGAGAGGGAGTTAGTGTTGGTGAAGAGTTATTTGAAATATTGGTGAAAAGAAATTTATTTCTGGGTTGAGACTGTGCAGGTAGCCAGGTTGATTGATTCTGAAAGCCTGTGAAGATCAGACAACGATCCTGAAGATATTACTGAAGAACAAAAGAATGCCAGCAAATCGAGAGGGGGAGTCTGAAGATAGAGAGAAGAGAAAGCCCAGAGACTGATCAAGACTGAAGATGTGAAGATACGGAGACGGTGCTCGATAGTCGACTCCATCAACATCTGAGGGGGAGTCTGTTAGTGCACTACATCTGTTGATTACGTCTAGGTGTCTAGGATCAGGTCTTACGTCGTATTGTATAGCATAGGGCACAAAATACGAGAAAACAGGAGTCTGTGTAGGTGTTATAGCCTAGGACCGCTCATAGGGTCATGAGGTGCATGGACCGCTTATTTGTCATGCTTGGACCGCTTTTGTGGTCATGTATGGGTCGCTAATGTGGTCATGACCTGGACCGCTCATATGAACATGTGTCATATGAGCGGACCAAGACCACTATATATAGTTGTTGTATGAGCGATCCAATATCCGAGAATCCAAATTCCACGCCGAGGTTCTGCCGGTGTGACGATTGAGCTGTAAAACATTGGATATCAATAAAACAAGCAGTTAGGAAGAGAAACGAGCTACTTCTACTTGTATTTCTTATTATTCCGCATCTGAAACACAAGAGATAACCTCTGAACGACTCGTTCGGGTCAGCAAACGATCCTACAGGTGGTTTGCCAAGGGATGCCTTTGAAGTGAACCAAGCACCTCTATTTATAGCCTGCACAGAAGTCCGGACACGGCCCCGTGTCCATCCACTTTCTCTTTCTTCATTAATTACACACCCCCGTGTCTGCTGGGCACGACCCCGTGTGCAGAAGCATATCTGTACTATCAAGATTTGCTAGGATTATGCGAATCTTAGCGTTGACCACGACCGTGTTGAGCTAGGCACGACCCCGTGTCCGGAATAGAAGCTTCTATAGCTTTGTCTTTTCTATAGATATCTGACCACGCCCCCGTGTCTGCTGGGCACGGGGCCGTGTTCAGCCTTCTGATCTCTTGTTTTTGCTTGGGAAGATGCTGTCGAGGGGTCGGGCATGCCACGTTTATTCGTTTTCTTGTATTTATGTAAGATTTGGCGGCATTTTTGCTCCTTTTGTTCATTTACGCTCATGTAATCCTGAAAATACAAAAGGAAGACAAAAGCACACTTTTTCCAACATTAGTACTAAAAAGGGTTAGTTTTATGCCTCATTTGATGTAATTTATATGTTGCATTTTACACACATCACAAAGACTGATGAAGACCTATCAACTGCTGATTATCAAAGCCCTGTTGGAGTCTAAGTACTGCTGAATCAAAAGGCCTGATCAAACTAAGAGGAAAGCAATACTCAAATACAACAGTGTTTAAGAATCAATAGCAGACTGAAGCAACAGTACGTAGTATATCAGTTGTTCAATGTAACAGTGTTTATTAGCATCAGTGTTTAGAGGTTGTTAGTCTGTTAGATGTCACTGTCTAGGTGACGTCAGCCAAGATGCTTAGTGGTTAGATTTGTACAATAAATAGAACAGCACAGGAACAGTGTGACAACCCAAACTTTCAAGGTCATTGTCTCTTGGTCACGCGATCCTGTTTTATTATTATTTCTCTTTCACGTATATACTTGCTAAATGTAAAACGTGATGGAATATGTTTACGTGTGTTTGACTGGTTAGCGACAAGGAAACCATTATACGTTTTATGTGTGAACTTTAGTGATATGTGAAGTTTAGTGATATGTTTTATGTGTGAAGTTTAGTAATACGTTTTATATGTGTAGTTTGGTAATTTAAGAAACTAACTAATTGGGTCGTGAGATTACTTGACACGCATGGGTCGTGAGATACTTAACACACTTGGGCCGAGACCATACTGCACACATACATCTCTTCAGCCCACACACGCAAGTTGTTCTAGGCTGAGTTGCACGAGCCCAATCCCTAAACCAAAGACCAAACAGAGCACATTGCTACACCAGGCCAATGTTTGGGCCTAGTAGAGCCCAAGTGGAAGTTAGTTTGGGGGCCGGTTATGGGTCATAATTTGTATACACATGTGTAGACACGTGATGTAGCAACAAAAGAAACATACAAAACCCTAAAACACTTCTCCTCTCTCTCCCTGAACCCGACGGTGACCCCCCTCCTTCTGGAAGCTTTCCTTCAATTTTATCTAACATCCTGGTTAGTAAACCACTTCCGTAAATTGTTTTAGTTCTCCGGTGGTATTTGATCTTTTGGGTACTTGTTTGGTTAAGGTGTGCATGATCAAAGAGCTTGAATTAATTATGATAATAAACTGATTTGTTAGAGGGAAATCACTTAAGATATTAGTTGTGCTTGATAACGGTGATTCCTGTTATATAGTTTAAATGATGAACCTGATATTTCGTTAAATGTTAATGATTATAAACAACGATGTCTGTTAAATTGATGAGGATGATTTAGGTAGACTGTAAAAAAAATGATAATGATACATGTAGATGCTTTTATTTGCTGGGTTTTCTTTGAAACGTACAAGCATATGTGCCCAGTGTACAAGCTGGTCATGCATATTTAAAAACATAAAAATAAAGAGGTGGTGTTTTTTTACATGTTTATAAATAATGGGGAAGAATGATTTCGACTGGTTCATGTAAGGATAATGATCTCGGTTGAATGCTTATACCTGTTGACTGTTTGAATGATGGTGTTAAAACTAGGTTACACATGTTAATAAATCAGTTGGGCTAAGGGGTTTTGAAACAATGGTGCACAAATGTGTTGGCCGATTATTTTAAAACAAGGAATGGGGTACAACCTGAATCAAGGGTTAACATGGGCTGGTAACAGTGGGCCGATCATAGTTGATTTCTGGTTATGCATGATTAGGATAGATTATTTTGGGTAGGGTGTAATAATAATTGTTGATGTGGCTCTAATCAAATGGTTGTAGGCATAAAAAGGGATGACATGTTATCAATATTTGCTTTAATTTCATTATGTAGTTACTGTTTGTGATAATGGTGTTATGAAATATTATTGCAACATGCATATTCGTGTGTATGAGATGTGAACTGTTCATGTGAGTTAGTATGATTTATGGATTTGTGTTGTGAAAATACTTGTAAACCGAATACTCGTTATAACCTGTATGATAATGTGCGCCATAATTGCCTATCACGTGTGGAAAATACACAATGAATAAGCAAATTCTATGTAAATGAAACTGATTATCATTGGAACCATATTAGGGTTTGGAGTGTCCAACGATAAAACGAATAACTAATCTTACCGAGCAAAACTAAGGTGAGTTCACTGCACTTTTCTAAGCATGCGTCCCGGTGGTTTGGGACATCTGGTAAACGTTTCTGAATTGAATACTGGGTAAACTGTTTATTTGGGATGTTGGTTATTGAACACAGTATAAATCATGTAAGACCCCATACATCTACCGTGTTGCTGAAGAAGCAACGAGGTACTTAGTTGATAGCGCTATTAGGTTTGGCACCCTCACACCGGGCGAAAGGACGGGCGTGAACTAAGTACCTGGACTTCATGACCAATGCTTAGTTAGAGGCATTGGGGTTGGGCATTCTCATCGTGTACATATAAGACCCCTTACATCTATTCAAGGTTGTTTGATACCTTGACCTCATGACCAATGCCTAAATGGAGGCATTGGGGTTGGGCATTCACATCTAGTCGCCACATACGGTAATCGAGTTAATAACAACATCAAATCAAATTGTTGAACTGTTTTATGCACGTAACTGGTAACTAACACGTTAACAAAACTTTGAACTCACCAGCGTCGTCTGACACACTTGTCTGTATGCTTGCAGGTCTATAGGCTTATATCATTTGGAACTTGCTGTTTGGAAGGCTGGAGTGGTCATGGGTCGAGATACATGGAAACGCGTTACAAGTCTAATGGTTTTTGTATATAAGATTTATAAAACACTTAACAAACGAGTTATGCTTCCGCTGTATACAATGAATTATATGTAACGTTCGGTAACACTTTATGTAATGAATGAAAGTTTTATTTAAATATATTTACGAGTTCAATGTGATTGGTGGCTAGATCCTGGTACGTCACACGCCTCGTGGGGGTTTCCGCAAGTGGTATTTTGGGGGTGTGACAGTTTGGTATCAGAGCCACTGGTTATAGTGAACTTGGTTTAAAAACGCTTTCATAAAACCAGACTATAACCGAACAGATCTGAATACGTGAACACGACCATGACACTCAGCTCCAGACTGCAAGGTTCGTCTTTCTCACTTGTTGCATACATTACATGGCTAGTACACATTTGCTTATGACGTAGCATACGGACATACACTTGTCACTATAGTATGATTACATGAATTGCTTGCTTACATTATGATGCATTGGTAGTATGTCTTAGTCTTGGGATTTCTGTGGTCTTATCGTTTTGATAACATCTGTTTGGCATTCGAGTTTGGGGAACCATTTGACATGAGATAGGAGGAACTGAGATGAGCATGCAAATCGCAATATTATTGTGGGTGCACACATAATAATAATGTGGGGTGCATGTGAGTCCCACTGAGGCTTAACAAGTGAAAAAGGGGTTCCGTTCCGTTATTTGGTTGATGTGAAACACAACAGTCTATAAGAGTCATAGCAATGACTGTCTCTTACTTGAACGTGATCTTTTCACTCCACTCTGAAATCCTTACGAATCTCGATGCTATCGAATATTACCTGAACCCTCATCTGAACGCCTAGCGAATTGTGTAGAATGTTAGGTGCTTGTACGAACATTCCTGAGTTGGATGTTGCAACGTTGAATGATTAGACGATACCTTTTCACTCCTTTTCATTGGTTGGAACTCAATGTACCGACGTCTTAGACCTTGGAGTGCGACCACTTCTGCAACACTCTGGAAACATATCGTGTATTACTCAGTCAACTTGCAAGAGCGATGGACAAGAGGATGAGCGTAGTGCCTTACCAACCTCAGTATTAGAACGACCCTGATTACCAGCAACGAACTCCAGCAGATTGACCTCAACCGAAACCTTAACCCTAGTAAGCGACCTATGGGAGTCAACTCTTGTGAATCAGTCGGGACACGGAATGTGTAACTTCCCACGCGGTGAGTAGTGCCTTAGGACGCGACACGAAATGGGACAACATGGACCTTGTTGTTGAAAGATCGTAGGGCTCCGTTTTAAGCAACGACAGTAGAGGCAACGGTCACGGCAACATCAAGGAACTCGTAATCATAGCTTACAGTATGGAAACGAAGTTGAGCTCGACAAGGATTGACTGTGTTAAGTCAAAGTGCCAACATCCAAGGGAACAAAGACGGTACTAGGAATTTTCGCAACGAAAACAACAACACTGGGAATGATGCTTACGGAAGGGTATTTACTATTGGCATAGGTGACGCCAGGCATAATAGCAGCATGGTAACTTGTATAAGTAGCCCTGTTTTAGTCAACCCTGATGCTTATTGAAACCGAACCTGTGGTGGCAGCAACTGATGGCAAGTCAAATGGAACCTCAAATGTTCGTTGGGATGTAAACTCGACCTTGTGGGACAGGTGTTTGATGTCAACCTTCTTTCTGTCATCCTCGATAATTTGATGCAGTAGTTAGTATGGATTGGTTATCCATACATCACGCAGATATACCCTGCGAGAAGAAGGCTTTGCGTACCCCTCTCCCTAGTGGAGAATCGTCATCTGTTCCAAAGTACCAGAGTTGTGTAAAGGTTAGCATCAATTCTGCAATGAAAGCCCAGAAGTGTCTACGGGGGGGGGGGGGGGGACTAACCCGCTGTAATAGCAACCGTTTCTAATTGTCAGGCTAGGGAAAATAGGATCGGGGATCCACCAATTGTTCGTGACTCCCCTCGGTGTACTACTCGAGGAACTTTCAGGTTTACTTTCACAACTGTTAGACAGAATCCTAGTTCGATCTCGCGCCAGAGGAAACCTTGATTACTTGTACGCCTTACAGTTTTGCACCAGGAGGGTTGCAAGAAACTGTCTGATCTACTATAGGAATGGTCGGACATAAGTTTTGTCAGGACTTAGTTTTTTTTTCGCGTTGGGGAGCCCCAGTTTTATCAGGGAAGAGAGGCCTTATCGTGGGACATGTGTACTGATTATTGAGAACCTAACAAGGAGACAGTTAAGAACCGTTTGCCTCGATCATGTATTGGCAACCTGTCTACCAGTGCGAGGGTCAAGCTTCCATTTGAGGAATGAATAACGAATGAACTATCATCAGATGGGAGTCCAGAGGGGAGAATGTTCCTACAACGGCATATCAGACACAGGGCGGCCATTGCGACGTTGTATTCCAAAACCTCTGGGCTAATCATCACACCGGCAACTGCGTGGATCACATGAATCGACTATGCTTATTGACAACGTGTTGAAGCATTTCCGGGAGGAAGGAACATCATAGACGACATCTGTATCTTATTTTAGGACTCCTGAGGGAGGAGCCATTACGTGCGAAGTCTTGTTTAGTGTAACATCTAGATTCGAGAGATGCATTTGATCATGTAACCAACGAAGTGGGAATACACGTGGATCTTGCTAGGATCCATTTTGCTAGAAACTGATCGACACCAAGGATTCCTTCGGGGAAGCAGCGATTTCTTGGTTTCGCTGAATACTATCATAGATTCATCACAGAATTTTCGTAGATTACGCAGCCTTAACCTCCTTAGCACAAGTGGGAAGCTGTGAACTCATGGCAACCAAAATAGGATGACGTCTTCTCAGCTTTTAAAACCCAACCCTGTAACGCACTGAGCATCACTTCTATCTGAGGGTACTGATGATCTGGCGGTATACCATGACGGTTCGAATCAGAGTCCCAGTTACACACCGATGCAAGATGAGAGGGCGATGGCTTACGTGGTGGACTTACAGGAAGAACTGCACGAGTCACGACCTGTAGTGGAAGCCGTAGTCTTTGGTTTTAAATTGGAGGCATTACTTGGACGGTACCGAATGCACCACCTAGACCAATCACAAGGGCCTCCCGTGTACCCTGGCTACAAGAGAGTTAAATCAGTTAATGGCATCGCTAGATGGAACTTTTGAATGAATACGACCGTGAAACCTGGACGTGCACGAGCTTTGCAGCTCGCTATCCACTCTAACATACCTGGTCAGACTCGCCTTGTTCAAATTGAAGAACTGGAAGAAGAGAGTTCTCAAGATTGACCCATGTGGGGCATGGGGAAGCAACCATTGACAGGTCGAACGATATTTGCTACTTCATGGAACGGATATGGACCTCACTATACAACAACGTTAGGGAATTGGTGCAGGCAAAGCACGCGGGCCTCGATATCCTATTCATCTGAGTTTTGATAGGATGTATTAACACCTGAAGACCATGTATGGGTGACCGGGCCTGAAGGCCCACATAGCCACTCATGGGAACAACGTTTGACTTGTGGGAAAGTCAAGGTGGGATATTAGCAACCAGAAACACATATATGGAAATGAGAGCAGACTGCCATGGGCTTTATCACTGGTTTACTTACAACTCGAAACAGAGACATTATCACTTGGATGATCGTTGATGGACTCACGTTACCAGCACACTTTCTTGCAATTAAGAAAACTGACGAGTCTTCACAGTTGTGAGTGTTCCTCTGAGAGAGGCGGCTTTTGGGCACGAGGTGCCAACTCCTGTTACCTATGAGTTTGATCTATGCATGATTTATGTCGGGCAATATACAACACCCTTGGCTCACGTCAGGACCAGAGCATTGCTTAACGCCGTTGGGCAAACGATCAGAGAAAACGAACTCTCCTGACACTTATCATCTTGGAAACCAGACAGCTCTGTTGAGGCATTACGTAGACAATAATGCCAACCTTCTTGTTAGACTGAGATGGTTGACAACTTAATTACTGGTTCAGGACGGATACTCGAAACTCTTGGGAAGGTTGTTTGGATCAGGAGTCGATGGGCGACAACGCGTGACCGTCAGGGAACGCGTAACCTACAAACTCGAGTTACCTGATGAATTGGTTAACGTGTATGATATCATTTATGTCTCGAATCTAAGGCAGTGTTTTTCCGATAAAACGCTCGTGCTACCCTTAGTAAAGTCTGAGGTTAATGACAGGTTGTAGTTGTTGAGGGATCTACTGAAATCATGGGCTAGAATATAAAGATTCGTTAGCGTTGTCGAATCCCGATTGTAAGAGTTCATTGGAACTCAAGGCGTGGACCGGAGTTCAGGTGGGAGCGTAAGGACCAGATGAAGCTTAAGTATCCTCAACTCTTTCCTTCGATCATTCTAAATCTGGTAATACTGATGACTTTCGGGACGAAATTCCTTTTCAAGTTGGGGATGATGTGGCACCCGAGGAAAATCCATAGTCATCCTAATCGTTTACCTCATTTTTCTGTGTTGGCTTATCAAATTTCGGGACGAAATTTCTTTCAAGTTGGGGATGATGTGACAACCCAAACTTTCAAGGTCATTGTCTCTTGGTCACGCGATCCTGTTTTATTATTATTTCTCTTTCACGTATATACTTGCTAAATGTAAAACGTGATGGAATATGTTTACGTGTGTTTGACTGGTTAGCGACAAGGAAACCATTATACGTTTTATGTGTGAACTTTAGTGATATGTGAAGTTTAGTGATATGTTTTATGTGTGAAGTTTAGTAATACGTTTTATATGTGTAGTTTGGTAATTTAAGAAACTAACTAATTGGTTCGCGAGATTACTTGACATGCATGGGCCGTGAGATACTTAACACACTTGGGCCGAGACCATACTGCACACATACATCTCTTCAGCCCACACACGCAAGTTGTTCTAGGCTGAGTTGCACGAGCCCAATCCCTAAACCAAAGACCAAACAGAGCACAATGCTACACCAGGCCAATGTTTGGGCCTAGTAGAGCCCAAGTGGAAGTTAGTTTGGGGGCCGGTTATGGGTCATAATTTGTATACACATGTGTAGACACGTGATGTAGCAACAAAAGAAACATACAAAACCCTAAAACACTTCTCCTCTCTCTCCCTGAACCCGACGGTGACCCCCCTCCTTCTGGAAGCTTTCCTTCAATTTTATCTAACATCCTGGTTAGTAAACCACTTCCGTAAATTGTTTTAGTTCTCCGGTGGTATTTGATCTTTTGGGTACTTGTTTGGTTAAGGTGTGCATGATCAAAGAGCTCGAATTAATTATGATAATAAACTGATTTGTTAGAGGGAAATCACTTAAGATATTAGTTGTGCTTGATAACGGTGATTCCTGTTATATAGTTTAAATGATGAACCTGATATTTCGTTAAATGTTAATGATTATAAACAACGATGTCTGTTAAATTGATGAGGATGATTTAGGTAGACTGTAAAAAAAAATGATAATGATACATGTAGATGCTTTTATTTGCTGGGTTTTCTTTGAAACGTACAAGCATATGTGCCCAGTGTACAAGCTGGTCATGCATATTTAAAAACATAAAAATAAAGAGGTGGTGTTTTTTTACATGTTTATAAATAATGGGGAAGAATGATTTCGACTGGTTCATGTAAGGATAATGATCTCGGTTGAATGCTCATACCTGTTGACTGTTTGAATGATGGTGTTAAAACTAGGTTACACATGTTAATAAATCAGTTGGGCTAAGGGGTTTTGAAACAATGGTGCACAAATGTGTTGGCCGATTATTTTAAAACAAGGAATGGGGTACAACCTGAATCAAGGGTTAACATGGGCTGGTAACAGTGGGCCGATCATAGTTGATTTCTGGTTATGCATGATTAGGATAGATTATTTTGAAACGTACATGCATATTCGTGTGTATGAGATGTGAACTGTTCATGTGAGTTAGTATGATTTATGGATTTGTGTTGTGAAAATACTTGTAAACCGAATACTCGTTATAACCTGTATGATAATGTGCGCCATAATTGCCTATCACGTGTGGAAAATACACAATGAATAAGCAAATTCTATGTAAATGAAACTGATTATCATTGGAACCATATTAGGGTTTGGAGTGTCCAACGATAAAACGAATAACTAATCTTACCGAGCAAAACTAAGGTGAGTTCACTGCACTTTTCTAAGCATGCGTCCCGGTGGTTTGGGACATCTGGTAAACGTTTCTGAAGGGAATACTGGGTAAACTGTTTATTTGGGATGTTGGTTATTGAACACAGTATAAATCATGTAAGACCCCATACATCTACCGTGTTGCTGAAGAAGCAACGAGGTACTTAGTTGATAGCGCTATTAGGTTTGGCACCCTCACACCGGGCCGAAAGGACGGGCGTGAACTAAGTACCTGGACTTCATGACCAATGCTTAGTTAGAGGCATTGGGGTTGGGCATTCTCATCGTGTACATATAAGACCCCTTACATCTATTCAAGGTTGTTTGATACCTTGACCTCATGACCAATGCCTAAATGGAGGCATTGGGGTTGGGCATTCACATCTAGTCGCCACATACGGTAATCGAGTTAATAACAACATCAAATCAAATTGTTGAACTGTTTTATGCACGTAACTGGTAACTAACACGTTAACAAAACTTTGAACTCACCAGCGTCGTCTGACACACTTGTCTGCATGCTTGCAGGTCTATAGGCTTATATCATTTGGAACTTGCTGTTTGGAAGGCTGGAGTGGTCATGGGTCGAGATACATGGAAACGCATTACAAGTCTAATGGTTTTTGTATATAAGATTTATAAAACACTTAACAAACGAGTTATGCTTCCGCTGTATACAATGAATTATATGTAACGTTCGGTAACACTTTATGTAATGAATGAAAGTTTTATTTAAATATATTTACGAGTTCAATGTGATTGGTGGCTAGATCCTGGTACGTCACACGCCTCGTGGGGGTTTCCGCAAGTGGTATTTTGGGGGTGTGACAAACAGTACCTGTACTGTTCTTTTAGCTGTTTTGCACACACTCATCTTGTACGAACAACTAGTGATCTCAGGCTGAGGGGAAGTTTAGTATTCATTCATGCATAGTTAAACTTTTGTAATTCGATACAATCTTTTGACTAACGAAATCGTGTATGATGAAAACTACTTCTCTTTGATTGTGTTATAAAGTTTACTATCATTTCTGCTGCATTTTTTCTCTGATTTATCTTCTTTCATTATTCATTTTGTTAAACACAATCAGAACAAGCTCAGATCCTAAAACTTTTGTTATCACAATGAAGAGGAGTAGGCTCAGAAATGTTGACCCCCATATCTGCAAGAAGCCAGCGTAACCAAACAATCTCACATGTAGCCACAACCATAGCACGATGCTTAGCCTCAGTGGAAGATCTATAAACAACATCTTGTTTCTTACTTTTCCATGAAATTAACGAATTACCATGAAAAACACAAAAACCAGTGGTGGATTTACGATCATTACGACCACCATCCTAATCAGCATCACTATAGGCTCTTAGGTCAAGAGATGACGTCGATGGAAACACGAGGCTCTGAAACTGAGTGCCATGAAGATATCTCAGAATACGAAGTACAACACCCCAGTGAACAGAAGTAGGAGTAGTAACAAACTACCTAACCATATGCACAGCATGAGCTATATCTGGGCGAGTCACTGTAGATAAACCAAACACCCAACAATAGTACGGTATATACTTGGGTCTACTAAAGGAACGCCATCACTAGGAGAATACCATGCATTGGTTTCAAGAGAAGTGTCTACAGTCCTGTTGTTAGAGAGTTGTGCCCGATGAAACAAATCAGATATATATTTAGTCTGAGAAAGGAGATAACCTTTCTTAGACTGAGCCACCTCAATACCCAAAAATAACGTAACAATCCCAAATCCTTCATGGTGAACCGATGAGCCAAATCATGCTTCAATGACTCAATAACATCATTATCATCACTAATAATAACCATATCATCAACATATAAGGACAAAAGAAATTGTCCTGCACTCGTACATCTAACAAACAATGCTGAGTCGTGATTACTTGGGACAAAACCAAGTGAAGTAAATCACCGTCGAGAATTTCTCAAACCACGCACGAGGGGCTTGTTTGGGACCATATATGTCTTTCCGAAACTGACAAACCTCACCCGGTTGGTGAGCAATACTCGGAGGAGGAGTCATATAAACCTCCTCATGAAGGTCACCATTCAAAAATGCATTCTTGACATCCATTTGAAAAATCTTCCATTGACGAACGACTGCAATTGCAATCATAGTACGAAAAGTCGTCATCTTTGCCATTGGGTCAAAAGTCTCCTCATAATATATACCATACTTCTGTGAGTACCTCTTTGCAACACATATAGCCTTGTATCGCTCAACAGACCCATCAGACTTTGTTTTTATCTTATGTACCCATCGACAACCAATCGTACGCTTTCTAGGTGGGAGTTGAACTAAATCCCATGTATGAGTCTGATGTAGAGTAGTAAGCTCTTCAGCCATAGCATTTTGCCAAAGATGATCTGACACAGCATCTCTATACGACTCATGTTTAGATAAATGATGTATGTTTGCAATAAAGGAGGCAGACGATCCTGAGTAGAATAAGCAAAATGAGGCAGTTTTTGGACTTACATGAACAAGTAGACCATCTTGGAGATGGCGAATCTCCAGTCTCAACAATCGAAGGAGCAGGCTCATGCATAGATGGAGTGGAAGAACTATCTGATGACATAGATATCTCATGAACTGACACATCTGGTGTCATAAATGGTTCTGAAGCGGGAACCTCGATATCATTTCCAAATGGATCAATATGTTGAAGATCTGACTTCATTACATTATGTGATTTAGCTGGATTCGAGAAGAAAGGAATATGCTCTAGAAAAATTACATGTCATGAAACATATAGTTTTTGACTTACAGGATCATAGCAACGATAACCTTTTTGTCTAATACCATACCCCAAAAAACACATATAGCTAATTTTGGCCCCAACTTATTTCGTTCAACATGGGAGTGATGGACAAAACAAGTATATCCAAAAACTCATAATTTAGAGTAGTCTGGTAGATGACCATATAACTTCTCAAACGGAGATATCCCTGAATTTTGTGTAGTGGGAATCCGATTAATCACATATGCAACTGTTAGAACTGCTTCTCCCCAAAAGGAACTAGGAACCTCATCAGATAAAAGTAAAGAACGCGTAGTCTCAACAATATGATGGTGTTTCCATTCTGCCACACCATTCTGCTGCGGAGTATTGGTGCAAGACGACTGGTGTCCGGTACCATCAGATGCAAGTAACTTGGTGAATGCATTAGAGGTGTATTTTCCCTCTAAATCACACCTGAAACACTTTATCACAGCTGAATGTTGTGGGGGGGATAGTGCACGGTCCTCCCAACCGCCGGAGTGATCCCACTCCGGGAGCCGCTACCCGACCAAGCTAGCTCCGCGGTGAATTCCCCTTGCCGAGTTCTTACCCTGGGCGACATATGCCACTCCCAAGACTCGTACCTCTGGGAAGAGGTGGGTGTCGGTGGCCAACTGGGCTACCCCAGTTGGTTCAGCTGAATGTTGTGTCTTAACAAGAGCTCTAATGTTGCTATAGATGCCAAGAAAATCAGATTTATGTTTCATAAGATACACCCATGTATAACGAGTATAATCATCTATAAACGACACATAATAGCTTGAGCCACCCTTTATGGATATTGGCGATGGACTTCACACAACTAAATGAACAAGATCAAAAGGAGCAGCATAATAAGACACACTTTTATTGAACGGTAAAGCAGATGCCAGTTTACAACCACTACAATCAGAGATATCACAAGTGTTCAAATGACCCAAAGCACCAGTAGAGGCTATAAACTGTAAACGTGACACTGACACATGTCCTAAACGAGAATGCCAAACATAAAACTGAGAAGACAAAGGACACAAACAAAAAAAAAAGAGAAATCAATACTAGAGGCAACAATATTAGGCACCTTGAGTTCCTCTAAGACGTATACTTCTCCCAACCTACGACCAATCCCAATCACCCTCTGAGTGCATTGATCATGTACAACACAAGCATAATTAGAAAAGAATACCCAATGACCAGACTTACATAATTGACTAACCGATGCAAGATTGAAAGCAAGTTTAAGAATATAATAAACATCCGAGAGAACAACGTGAGGGGTATTAACAGAACCAACGCCCTCGACTGACATAGATGTGACACTAGCTGACATAACAGAGACTGGTGAAATAGGTGACAAAGAACCAAACACTGACAAATAAGGTGACATATGGTGAGACGCACCAGAATCCAAAATCCACAAAGATGAAGGAATACCTAAAGTACTAGATGAAGATGGACCCGAATGAGATATAGATGCTAACCTGGCAGTAGGATTAGAGGCCAGATACTGTCTAAACTACTCGAAAATGTGGGGATCCAATGTAGAAGGTGGCATGGTGTTAGCAAACTCAGTATCTACTGACAGTGTAGCAGCGACAGTGAACTGTGGAGGACGGGGTGACCATGATGGACTAGAAGAACATGGCTGAAACTGTCTACCTGATGTGTTTTGCTGACCAGATTTCTGTTGCTGCCTAGACTGTGGTTGTTTAGCTCTGTTAAGTAACAACGGGCACTGAGCCTTCCAATGATTTTTTTGTTTGCAAAATACACACTCATCAAATGCAACTTTAGGAGTTTTTCAAGATTGGTTTGAAGTCTAAGATCATGGTGGTCTAGATTACTCAGTTTGAACAGCAAACACGGTAGGAGTGGCTGTGGTTTTGGACCTTTATCAACTTGAGACTTGATACGAGCCTCCTATACAATCAGTTCATGAAGAACTGAATAAACTGTGGGAAGAGGAGATTGATGAAGGATTGTTCCACGCAATCCTTCAAAATCATAACGTAATGCCAATAAAAACTGAACCAAACGTTGTTCTTCCCCCTAGCAATGTATTGCTTAAACACTTTCAATTTTGTTGATTCTGTAAGGCCAATTGATCCCACAAATCAGACATGGCAGCATAAAAAGACTGGATACTCATATCACTTTGTTGAAGAGCATGGATATCATATTCCAATTGGTACTGCTTAGCAAAATTAGACTGTGTATACAATCTATCCAAATGATCTCAAACTTCTTTTGTTGTGTAATACTTAGCCAACTGAATACCAATTGACTGGGTTACAGAGTTGGTAATCCAAGTGATAACCTTGGAGTTATCAGTTTCCCATCTGTCAAGCAATAGTGCATAATTCTCAGCTTTCTCATTTGTAGGCTTGACTTTAACACACAAGTGACATAACCCCACACATGTTTCCCATGTAGAAATTCTTCATGACATAACTCCAATATGCATAATTTTTACCATCCAACTGAGTACTAATAGACTGAAGAGAATCATCTTTTCCCATCATATTGCCAATACTAAATAGAAGCAATAAATAATCCAATACTAAATACGAACCAGATACATATATTAGTATGAACCAAAATATTACAACTAAAGTTCGAACCCAAAATATTAATTACTATGGATTGAAATCAATTTTTCAAAGCAAACAATTCTTCACTTTTAACTCTTTTTACGAGCCAATGAAATAACAGAGAAATCATTCAATAATCCTTAAAGTATATATTATTCTTTTTACCAAACAATTGTTAACAATCAAATAGAATATGCAGCCGTCATATTTAAATTCAATAGAATTTCACAAAAAGTCCCCACAATAATAAAATCCTTACAATATTGATGATGTCATGATGTGGCCATTGAAGATTACTTCAAACAAAACAAATAAACAAACAATTTGGATTAATAACTTCAACACCGTATCGGCAAGTTTGATCAACTTTTTCATAATCAAATCAAATAAACATGGATCAGATCGGGCTCTGATACCATGATCAACATGTACAGAGAATGCGGCTAGGGTTTATTATTAGAGAGTAGGAAAACGTATCCAATACAAGAAAGACATGAAGGCTAAGTAAATACAGAAAAGCCCAATAGAAGGCCCAAACTTATTAGGTTAATAATAACTAATTAGGGTTGAAGTTTTTTTGTAGTGATCTTGATTATTTTGCATCATTAAAGAGTACCAAAATAATGAAAGAGTTTCTTCATCACAAACTATAAACAATTAGTCTTCATATATTGACTTTTCTATTATTGTATTAGTGACATCTTTCATAATTTCAGTAGTTACACTTAGATATGAAAGAACACTGTTAGAAACTGAGTTTCTTTGTTTGCAAACAAGTATTGATTATCACAATAATATTCACAAATTGGGAGTTATCATCAACGAATTGTTTTCAATGAATATTAATGATTCAAAAGTTTTACAACTTGATCGACTCTACAAACTCCCCCTCAGTTGATCACACAAACAAACCAGTTCATACAAGAGAAAATGTTATGGTGTGTGATAAATAGATCACTAACAGGTGTGATCTATTTATACTAAGTACTAAAGCTCTTTTATGAGATCAAGTGATGTCACCGTGATAGTGACATCTAACATTCCTAATAGAAAAGATTCTCAGATGTTTGCAAATATCTGAGCAATCCTATCATCTATTCTAGGCTATACTAAAAACTGTTGAAATAAAGTACTGTTACTTTGAGAAAACGCTGCCTAGCCTATCCTTTGTTGCAGTTATCCAAACATCTGTTTGGCCTAATAGATGTTTGGTCTTATTCATCAAACCTTTGCTTGATCAGGGCTTTGGTCTTCAACAGATGCTAGTCTTCAACAGTTGCTTGTACTCTTGAACAGCGGTTCCAAGTCTTCAAGAGATGTTAGCCATGCTCTTGATCAGATGTTCTGAATAGGTGTTCAAGATTCACTATCTTTGGGGAAAGTTTGGTTCAATCTTTTGCTTATTTATAGATCACGATATGGCTCTTGGATATCATCTGTTCTTTTGTAGGTCCAACAATCTCCCCTAGAACAGATGATGCCATAACAAATTTTTATTGGATCAATATTTATTTCTCTTCTTCAACATACCATTGACTTGAGTTTTAAAGCTTTTCTCAAATCTTTCTGATAGTGAATTATCAGCATCCCTTTCGAGTGGAAAATCCATTAGATCTTGCAGATATTCAATTTTAAAGTTCATAATGCTGTTCATTGAAGTCTTTTGCACTTCCCCATTTGCTCTGACCAGAGTCAATTCATGGCTGGCTTTATCAGCACACCACTTTTGAATTTTTGAAGCAATGGGATTTGCTGATTTTCTTCTCCAGATTTGGGACATAATTTTTATCCGCATCTCTCTTCACGTCATATTCTCGAGAAAGAGGAATTAATTCTAGTAAATCTTTGTAAACCACCTTACTCGAATCTACAACTGGATTTCCTTTGCGATATGTGTAGCATTCCTTCTTTTTATCCCATCTACCCATTTTTCTATCGTCATAATAAGCTACTTACATTTCATCCAACTTTATATCTGCAATACGTCTTTCTCTAAATGTTTTCTCTTGAATAGGTTTTGTTTTCTCTTCAGTAACCAATGCAAACTTTTCTTTTGGAAGATATTTGTTCCAATTGAACCCCTTGTCATCTTGAATCGATATCAAAGCTTGTCTCGTTTCTCTTGACGATCCTTCACCAATCTGCTTTTGAATCGGCTTTGACAATCCTTGTTGTAGTAGTCTTCATGGAATGGATTGATGTGATCATTCACTTCCTGGTTGATACACTCTCTTTTAAAATGACATTTCTGTTTACATCAGAAGAATGTGACTTTCGACTTGTCAAATCCTCGTTTAGTATTCGAACCTTCCAGACACTGCCTGCCGAATGCCACTGGCCAAGCACCATTTGATGTCGATAAGTTCCATCTACTAGGGTCTATCTGGTCATAGTCTTGCTTTGTCATTTCAGGGTTTCCGATTCTACCCGCCACCTGACTTTCATATAACTCCAGAATCGATGCTAAGAAACTCATTTGTTGTTTAGAAGCATTGATACTCATAGTTGGAGAACTTTTCAGTTTTAAGGCAATGTTGCATTGAATATCATCGAGTTCTGCTATGTATGATGTCAAAGAAGAATGATAACAAGGATTATTGTGACACCTGTGTCACTTCAACCATCAAACAGATACCAAACCAATGAAATATTGTGTTTCATACTTGGGAGTTGTATAAATATGTACCGTTTGCACATATCAATTCTTGTTCAATTTCGAGCTTTAAATCGCTTTCTGGAAGGTTATACACGAACTGATGCGTAAATATAACCAGTTTAATGCAACAAACACTCCAGAACAGTGACATAGTTTTAACATACCTTAAAAAAACCTTTACATAACTTAGAAATAAGTTTTGATAGTTTGGTGTGTTGAAATCAAGTTTGTTCGATCGTAGGGACTATTTGTGCCAAACTGTGAAACTATACTGATTTGTATGGTAATGAACATTCCGGAACTTGATCATAAGTTAAACATACCCTAAATATCCTTTACATAGCTTAGAAATAGGCTTTGAGGGGTTCGGTATGCTAAAATAAACTTTATTGATCAATAGGGACTAAAAGCATCAAAAAGTGCATAAGTTTGCATTTTCGCGCATATCTTACGTTCTGAATATATCCGGATACCCAAAAATTTACGTAATCATTAAAATATTTTATTTTAGTGATTGGCATGATAAAATTCCATTCGTCGCTTAATTTGGATCGTTTTTGCGTTCTTTATGACTTCCGTCGTAATTAACCGAACAACACAACCGTACGACTAAACGAGCCGACATCCGAGATGTTTTTGAGCATATTTTATGTTCCCTATACTTTAACATCATTTTAGAGCCTTGAAATGAGGTTAACGGGGCTTAAAAGTGCCAGAAATCAAGTTTTACAAGTGCAGGGACCATTTTTGAAATTTCTGGCAGATACATTGAACTTGGTCCATTTTTGAGGTTTTGATGGTTTTAACCCAAGGTTTTGCACTCTATGGGCTGGAATTTGATGGTTCTAAGTATTCCCATGGTTTTGAAAACCATGTGCCCACTTGTAAGGTCAAGATCAAAGCACGATTTGCGAGAAACGATCCTAACGGTTCTCCGAAATCTATATATACCCCTTCCATTTCATTTGCAAACTCACCTTTGATCTGATTTTGTTCTCTAAGTTGAAGTTATACACTTCATACCTGAGAATAATTAGATAAAACCTCCATTTCTTGGACACGTTGTAAGTATTCTTTCGTGCTTTTATGCATTTTTAAGCGTAAAAGTCAAACTGCGTTTGACTTTCTGCTTTGATCAGGTTATGGTCAACACGAAGTTTGTTGAACTTCGCAACGTGAGCGTAATCATGATGGTTATAGTCCCAAGTGACTATACCTACTGATTACCACATTGATTAGGTGTAGTGACGAGTCATAGTTTCGGTCAAAATGCGTATTCTTGCGTATTTTGCAACCAAACTATTTGTGGGTATCAAGACCCTTTGTCTTGATATCAAACTTGTTTTCAAACTTAACTAAACATATTTAACATGTTTAGCTCGTCACTCTTAGTCTAGTGCTTATGTAGGGTCGTAAGATAAGCGGTCTAAACAACCGCTTAGACTTTCGAACCCGACCTGTTTGGTCAATCATTAGGATTCGACCAAACATGTTTTGTGACCATAGTTGTATAGGGAATAACCTTCTGAGGTTATACCTTATGGTCACTTCGTTTAAGTAGTTGTATGATAGGTAGTTTATATGCCTTAGGAAAATGACCAAAATGTCCTTTTTACGCATAAATTCATTTTAAGCCTATGTAACCTAAATTTTTACATCTAAACTGATTAGGCAACATTATTAGGCATGTTAAGGCATATAATACTCGTCATAGGACTAGTTAGACGGTCTGAACGCGTTCTACGCGAACGACGCGTTAAAGTAGCGTAAGCTACGTAAACAGGTCGTAATGGGTCATAAGCACTTAGGATAGGTTTCGTTTTAGGATGTAGGCTTTGTTAAACCATATTACATGAGTTCCTATACTCATTTGGTTTACGAAACCTCATTCTATCTGATCTTCCGATTTAGGTCCGATTTATTTACTTAGTTACCTATATTAGGTGCCGTTTGATCCCGTGATCCCTCTCGCTTTGCTTGGTTGTTATTCAAGACTCCTAAGCATTCTCAAGTGAGTACATAGTCCCCTCTTTTACTGTTTTTCAAACTGTTTTGGGGTGAAACATGTGTACCTATTTGTTATGTTCATGATTTCAAAGTATAAATTGATTCTACATGTTAGTACTTATCTTTTGACAAATTGAATAATTATTTATGGTTTAAACACTAATTTTTCAAAGATTATAAAATAAATTGTTGGATTGTACTTGTTTTATACATTCACCAGACTGATTGGTAGTATGATATAGCGCTATAGGATTTGACACCCCATTCCTGTTGTTATGGAATGTCAGAAACCGATATTTTATCCAAATAGGGATTGCCTTTGTGGTATTTCTATAGTCTCAAAGGTGTATTTTAATACACTCAGGTCTGAATGAATTCTTAAATCACATTTTTGTTGTATATTTTCTTATACTCCCAAAAGTAGAGTTTGATATGCTCTCATGTGTGATATGGTACAAAACAACATATATTTTGTTAATTACTAAAAGATAGTCTAATATGTTATTTACAAAACCAAAGCATAGTTTATATGTTATTAATAAAACCAAAGTATACTTTTGATATACTACTGAAAACTGTTATTTTGACGACTAAAGTATATTTAATATACTATTTGTTTGACTATTTTGGAACTGAAATATATTTTAATATATTACTTATTCGACTTTCTTAAAACCAAAGTATATTTTTATATATACTACAAACCTTTTTATTAAAATATTGTTTTTCAAACAACATATCTTATACAAACTCATTTTACTAAATCATTTATTTATGCATCTTTCTTTTATATCATCTGTTTTCTTATCACTTATTATATGATTTATAAAAGAAAACATTATAAAAGTTCATGACTATATTTGTTAAAACATTCTTTTAAACTTACAAGTCATAAATCCTATTTTCAATAAAACCTATGTATCTCACAGGCATTTTTATGCTGACATACCTATTTTTACATATGTTTCAGGTGCTGCTTTGTGATGATTGTTGATGCATGATACACATAGGATGCACTCGTGCCTTAGCGACTTTAAAACTTGAAAGACAATGTTTGTATTTATTTGATTTGTAATGAAACAATGAGTTCAATAATTCAATAAAACGAAATTATTTAATCCATGGTTGTGAAACAATGATTCTGTTACAACACTCCCCGATGTTTCCGCCATGTTTTGTTGTTTTACGTGGTCGGGGTGTGACAATTATAATCTAAAGAACTTTTTTATGAATCCTTTGATTTTTCAACAGTGAAAGTTGTACCAATCTTTGATGATTGATTGGTTGAGGGCAACCTTCCTCTGTAGTAAAGGCTTACATTCTGCTAATAAGTTGAAGTGCTTATTTTGTTCTGTTTTTGCAAATCCAGTTCATGTCCCTCTAGCTTTTCAATCAAAGTATCCAGGGTGATTTCATCAAACTATGAATCATTTTTCAGTATCATGACAAATGTCTTCCAGTCATCTACATGTGGTAAGGCTTCGATCATTTTGTCAACAATTTCTTCTCGGGTCTTAGTGATTCCAAACCTTTCATGTTCAATTTAAAGATGACAGAACCTTTCGATCATTTGTCTCACATTCTCACATTTTATACACTCGAACAAATCGAATTCTTTCTTTAGCAATGAAATTTTGTTCTTTTTAATTTGCTTTCCTCCTTCAGCTTTCACTCGTAATGCTTCCCACACAGATTTTGATGAACCAACGCAAAGATATCATCTCTAATTGACTGTTGAATTAAAGCTATCATTCTTTGTTCATTAGAAAATGTCTTTCTATCTTCATTTGCTAAACTTTCAAGTCGAATTTCTTCATTTTTTTCATTTATCGGTCTTTTGTACCCGAATTCCAAACAAAACCAACTCTCATGAGCATAAGCTTTTGCCCAGATAATAAACCTCTCTTTCCACCAATTATAATCTTCAATATTATCAAGTTTCGGTGGTTTTGTGTGAGTTTCGTAAAAGTTATCATGTTTCAAATTCTAGGTAATAGCTTTTGAAATATTTTTCGGTGCAATGGCTGTTATTTTGGATGATTCGGAAGTGAATGGGTTATAAAACTCGTTGTAAAATTCTTCAGCCATGATCTTGATCTTTGAAAATAACCTGCAAACAGGCAAAACACTTAATCAGTTTTAATGAACTGAATACTTGAAAACCCTAATTATGTGTGAATGAGCAATGATGTGATATGCTAATTCGTGTGAATGTGTATAAGAGTTGATCCTTGAATAACAAACAACTTTCAAACTTTGGAAACTGATAAATGCAACTGTGAAATAATTGTGCGGATGACGGATATATCAGTTCACGTGGATGAACTATATCAGTTCACATGGATGAACTTCTATTTCAATCCATGCGAATGAACAAGATTCTTGATTATCAGCGAATAACCAGTTTTAAGCGGATAGACTTTTGAATCTGCGAATGAACTTTCAATGAATGAACAACTTTCTGCGAATGGACTAATAACTAGCTGATGAACTTTGATAAATAGCGGATAGACAAGACAGCGGATGAACTTCTGTGAACAAACTTTTGAATCAGTGACTGCACTAAAGTCTACGGAAGGACAGATCAGACTATCAACGGATGGAAAATAACAAATTTTTGAACGGATGGACAATAAATTCCAAATCTGTGAATGAAAATATGCGGATGCAGGATGCAGCGGATGTACTATCAATCAACGGATGAACTAATTCAATACTTCTACGGATGGAGGTTTGAATTCAGATCCGTGCGGATGCAGAATTAATGTTTCAGTGAATATACGTTTTAGATTCTGTGGATGAACCTTTTAGCAAATGAACCTGTTGATTTTTTTCAAATGAGATGTTTATTCCTGATCCGTAAATAACATCAAAACAAGTCCCAACTACGCTGATCCGTTTGAAGATGTAGAATCAGCGGATGGACTTTTCAGATTCGGCAGATGGACAATATGAATGCAATTCTGCGGATGGAGTCTAATTCAACGAATGGACTAGTAAACTACGAATGAACCTTTTAATCTACGGATGGACCTTTTGACAAATGGACTGTTTTGACGAATGGACTTTTTAAGGAATGAACCTTTTGCGGATGAACCTGTTGTTAACGGATGGACTTCTGCGAATAGACTAGTTTCACATGGATGAACAGATATACTGCGGATGGAGTATTTCTGGACCTGCATGAATGGACTGATTCTTGGAATCAACGACTGAACAAGAATTTTACGGATCGACTCAAATATCAGCGGATGAACTAGATCCGTTCCAATCTTCTTGTTTCGTTTCTGAGTTGATCCGTAATTGATACTATGTCCACTGAATTTCTTGATTCGTCCAAAACTAATTTACTGATTGTTAACTTCGTGTCAACAAGTCCAGATCCGTTGGAAATGAAAAACAATTGGTCTGTTCCTGCTGATCTGTAGACATACACAAATACTGGATCCGTGCAGATGCAGATCTACAGATAGAAGTCTCAAATTGTTGATCCATAAACAACAAACCAAACCAACAGCAAATGAACTGTTAACTTCTACGAATGGGTTTAAACTTCAGACTGCGAATCTACTAATTTGCGGATGACCAAAATTAAATGGATGGACTATTTCTCGAACGGATGGACTATTTCTCGAACGGGTGGACTAGTTTTCAAACGGATGGACTAGTTTTCGAACGGATGGTGTTGATGCACTGAATGTCTATTAACTACGTCTGTATCGAGTCTTAGGTATAGATAGGTTGTACGGAGTCGAAACTCAGAAAATAGGATCTTAGATGTTAATTTCGCTCCAGATGACACTTGTGTCATTCTGAGCGAAATCAGGTAGTTGCAATTTCGCTCCTGTGTGCATTTAAAGGGTGATTTCGCTCATAGGTACATTATGTCACACCCCGACCACGTAAAACATCAAATCGTGGCGGAAACGTCGGGGAGTGTTGTAACAGAATTATTGTTCCACAACCATGGTAATTAAAATAATATTTTATTCATCACCCAAGGGTGGAATACATTGTTTCAAACGAGAACCCAAAAGTCACATTGTCTTAAGATAGAAGAAAACAAAAGTACATCACATAATTAAACTAAGTCTATCTCCATTTTATATCACTAAGGCCCAAGTCCACCCTAGCGTGTCACGAACGTCCTATGCATTAGCTCCTGAAACACATGTGAAAATAGGTACGTCAGCATAAAAATGCCTGTGAGCAACATAGGTTTTGTGAAAATAGGATTCATGACTTAAGTTTTAAGAAAAGTGTTTAATAAAAGTTAGTCATGAACCTTGTAAAATGTTTTGTTTTGTAAATCATTTGAAAATCGATAAAATCAAATGATATGTATAAACAGAAGAATAACGTATGGTTAAAAGAATAACCAAGTAAAAATAAGTTGTATAAAACAAGTTGTTTTTGTAAAACGAAGTCTTGTGAAAATGTGTTATTTGTGTAAAAATGTATAAGTTCAAACTAAATGATTTAAATAACGCTATGACATATAATACAATACAAGCACTTATATATAGGAAGTACCAGCGGCGTATCCACCATGCTTGTATCATACTACACCCATATCGTTAGTTTAGTCATTAAACAAACCACCAATGTATAAAATCCATGTTTAAACCAATCATCAAATGTTCTTGCCTAAACCATTGTCAATGTTTAAAACCCAAAATGTAGTCATGTAGTTAAGTGTAAACAAAAGTTATGTATGGTAAGTAACAAAATGAGAATACTTAACCATAAGTAAAAAGGAACAAAACAAAGTATTTTGAATAAATCAAAAAGTTATGTTTTGCCAAGTAAAAGCTTGTTTTATTGATACAAACATTTATGTGGTAAGTTAACGCATTACATTCAAGCCTTGAGACAGCAGGATAACCTTAGAGTAAAGGTTATCAAAGTAAAATGTTTTCGGATTTAGTCATTCCTTTCATCCAAACCAACCCAGGATGTCAGGAACGGGATTTGTCAAGTCCTATGGTACCATTACTTACTACCGAGCGGCGTAGCTAATGTTAATGAATGTAGTAAAGAACCGTTTATGCAAACCAAATGTCATACCAAATGTAAACAAGTTATGTGAAAACAATGTACTAAGTATGCTAAGTAAACATACAAAGCAGAAAAAGTCATGTAAAACAATGTGCTAATATGCTAAGTAAACATATGTAGCAAAGCAACGTAATGTAAATCAATGTGCTAGCATGCTCAGTCAACATACATAGCAAAACAATGTAATGAAATCATGTACTATAAGTGTACTAAGAACATAGCAAGCATATGATGTGAAAACAAGAAAGCACGAAAGTAACAAGTAGGCACATGTGTTTCACCCCAAAATGTTTGGAAAACAGTAAAAGAGGGGTACTATGTACTCACTTGAGATTGCTTAGAAGTCGTAGGATAACCACCAAGCAATGCTAGAAGATCACGGAATCAAACGGCACCTATATAGGTATCTACATTAATAAACGGACCTATCGTTGGATCGGGTAGTACGAGGGTTCGTAAACCAAATAAGTATGGGAACTTATGTAATATGGTTTGACAAAGCCTATGTACTAAAACGAAACCTATCCTAAGCGCTTTTGACCCGTTACGACCCGCTTAGGTAGCTTATGCTACTTTAACGCGTCGTTCGCGTAGAACGCGTTCGGAAAGCTTAACTAGTCCTATGACAAGTAAGATATGCCTTAACATGCTTAATATTGTTGCTAAATCAGTTTAGATGTCAAAATTTAAGTTACATATGCTTAAAATGAATTTATGCGTAAAAAGGGCATTTTAGTAATTTACCTAAGGCATAAGAACTACTTATCATACAACTACTTAAACGTCGTGACCATAAGGTATAACCTCGGAAGGTTATTCCCTATACAACTATGGTCACCTAAAATGTTTGGTTGGATCCTAATGATCGACCAAATGGGTCGGGTTCGTAAGCATAAGTGATTGATTAGATCGCTTACCTTTACGACTCTAAACAAGCACAAATCTAAAAGCGACGAGCTAAACATGCTAGAACATGTTTAGTAATGTTAGAAAACAGGTTTGGTATTAAAACAAACGGTTTTAATACCCTAGAGTAGTTTGGTTACAAAATACGCGAGAAAACGCATTTTGGCCGAAACTACGACTCGTTAGGATCGTTCGTTGAATAACGTGCTTCGATCTAGGCCGTACACATCAAGCCCATTGTTTTACAAAACCAGGGGAGCCCCCAAACCAGCCCATAGATTGCCCAAAACCATTTGCACAAGTGAGGAACAGCTGGATCAAGCTGGATTGCATTTTCTGGTATCTGGAACCTGCTTACGGACCGTATGGAGTAGGTCTTACGGTCCGTAAGGACCCTGCAGGTCAGAAAGATTGAATTTGGCAGAACAGGCCCCTGTACTTCCAAACTTGATTTTTGATGCGTTTTGGCACGTTTAAACCCCCGTTAACCCCATTTTAAGGCTCTAAAATGAAGTTAAAGTATAGGGAACTTGAAACATGCTCAAGAATATGCCGGATGTCGGTTTGTTTGGCCGTACGATTGCGTTGTTCGGTTAATTACGACGGAAGTCGTAACGGATGCAAAAACGGTCCAAATTGCGCGACGAATGGATTTTTGACAAGCTAATCACTAAAAAATAATATTTTAATGATTACATAAATTTTGGATGTCCGGATGAATTTAGAATGTAAGTTATGCGCGAAAATGCAAACTTATGCACTTTTTGACGCTTTTAGTCCCTGAATGACCCAAAAGTTTATTTTAGCACACCGAACCCATCAAAGCCTATTTCTAAGCTATGTAAGGGATATTTAAGGTGTGTTTAACTTATGGCCATGTTCCAGAATGTTTGTTACAGTTCAAATCGGCATACTTTCGCAGTTTGTCAATTTTAGTCCCTGTAAGCGAATAAACTTGATTTCGGCATACCAAACCTTCTAAAAATTATTTCTAAGTTATGTAAAGGTTATTTAAGGTATGTTAAGAATAAATTGATGTTCCGGAGTATTTGTCGCGTTTAACTAATTATGTTTTCGCACCAGTTTGCATATAATTCTCCAGAAAGCGATATAGAGTTTAAAATCGAATAAAAGTCAAAACATGAAAAACATCAAACACAAACAAACAAACATAGGGATCAAATAACTTTATTTCATTGATAACTGAATTGTTTACAATGATTACAAGCACAAATGTCACAGTCTCCCCTACTTGTGGAAATTTCGTCCCGAAATTTGTTTAGAGGAAACTTGTGAGAAAAGATGTGGATACTTCGCCTTCATTTGATCTTCACGTTCCCAAGTAAACTCAGGTCCACGTTTAGATTCCCAGCGAACTTTAACCAACAGAATGTGTGACAACTCGAATTTCCAAGATTCTATTTCGCATTTATTGCACGTTCTTGTCTTGTTTAGTTGATTAATTGCACAATTAGTTGCTATGAAATTTTATACGTTTTGTTACAATGAAGTGTATTGTGTGATTGTGCATGGTTATGTGTTAATTGTGATAAACTTGTCAAATATGTAAACTTGGTGGTGAAACTATGAAATTGTTATGAGATGGTGTACATGTGTAAAATATGATACTTAAGGAGGTAGAGGGTAATTAGTGAAATCCTAAATCATACTTAACCCTAATCCCTTGTTCACTAATCATTCTCACACAAGAAACCAAGGCACGTACTTCACTTTCTCTGGCAATCATCATCACCAAGACATTCATCACTCTTGATTCCTCTTTTTCTCTAGAATCATTCAAGGTAAATGGTTATTGATTGCTTGATTGTCCTTAATTCATGATTCTTGTAATTCTTGAAAACCCTAGTTTATCATATGATGGTTCTGTGTTTTCAATTGATGTTGAATATTGTGACGATGATGCTGATTAGTTGTATGTTTGATGGATTGTTCCTGTAATGATTGTTGTTATTGATCATAGGTTGATTTATTTTGTTTCTGCCGTAATTATGAATGAAATTAGGGTTAGAAACACTGTTGAAGGTATGAATGTAACTGATACAATCGCAATGAAATGTTCGTATGTATGATTGATGGTTGTCTGAGTTTTAGAATGGTATGTAAAGTCCGGATTTTTGTGCAAAGTCATACCTTGTCCGACTTTGGTGAAACATTAGGAGTCCGATCTTTGTAATAATAGATTGTCTGAGTTTTTGGTGTGCATGCTACTGTCCGAATTGTTTGAGGATCACCCAAAGGTCCGAGTTTTTAAAGGGAATTCAGTCCGAGCTTTACTTACTTTGGTGATATCCGAGTTTTAACCCCTTTTAATTGCTGTCTGAGTTTTGGCAAGGCATAGGAGTCCGAGTTTCATTCCTCTCCCATGTCCGATCTTTAACTCTTGTTAAGGGGGTCCGAGTTTAGAAAGGGCAGCCCCTACCCTATCAGAGTTTGTTGAGGAGCCACCCTAGTCCGACTTTTGTGATAGACAAAGGGGGTAGTCCGAATTTTAAAAGGGATACCCCAGTCTGAGTTTTGTATGGATAATAGGCAATCCGAGTTTGTGGAGGGGGGTATCACCATTGTCCGAGTTCTTGATGGCATGAGGTCCGATTTTTATTGTAACACATGAATATGGTTCGAACTTCTTGTGTTGGGTGTTGACCGAATTGTTATCTAGAGGATACTTGTCCGAATTCTTTTGTTAGGGTTATTGATTGTCCGACCTTTTATAACAAGACCCTTTGGCCCGTGTTATAATCTAAGGCAACTAGACCAAGTCTGGTTAGGATATCAACCATGTTAACTTCGTTAAGTAGATGACATGATTAGTTATTAACTCAGTTAAGTTCAGTCGATGAATGATGTTTGTTAATTTAACGCTGATGACTCTATTGACTCTGTTAAAGTGAGAATCCTGTTAAGTACGTTAACTTGGTGAAATATGCTAACAGCCTGTTAATTCTGTCAAGCATGATTTGTAGACTAATAGCATGTATGTAATGTGATAACTGCCTAAACACCCACTTTGTGACATAAATGACATACGAACTTAAACTGATCAAGTACACGTGCGAACTATAAGTCGTGATTGATTAATTGTGAACGTGTAACCCTTTGAACATACCGAGCAAACCAAGGTGAGTTCACACTCTTACTAAGGCATGGGATTCCCAGGGCTTGGGAATGGGATTAAAGGAATAAGGTTGAATAGATTCGTACTGACACTAATACTAGACTACCATACCATTGTCCTCGGTTGTGCAGGACACATACATTTGCTACTCACTGTCCTCGGTTGTGCAGGACACATACTTATGCTATTCACTGTCCTCGGTTGTGTAGGACACATACTTACAATCTACGTAGACTTATACTTACTACTATCCTCGGTTGTGAAGGATACTCACGTAAAACCTACGTGTATTTATACTTACTACTATCCTCGGTTGTGAAGGATACTTACGTAATACCTGCGTAAAACTTGTACATACAACTGTTCTCGGTTGTGAAGAACACTTATGGTTACGAATGGTCTAGTGGTTATACAACATGGGAAGCCCCCACCAAAGAACATGCTATCGGCCCAGGAGAGCCACATGTTACAAACGAACTTACTATTACGCATTTACTTTCTGTGAACTCGCTCAACTAGTTGTTGATCCTCTGTTACATGCCTTGCAGGTCGTTAGATACATGGAGCTTGCACAGGGAGGAGCTGGTCGTTGTGGGCTTGGATCGTGATTGTCTTGTTAGACACTTATGACATTTGATACTTTATTATGATGAGTTTTATTTATACGCTTCCGCTAAACAACGATAACTTACTTATGTTTTGGAACACCTTTCATATGGATTTGGTTTGGTTAATGGCAATTACTTTTTCTATATATATTGTTCTATATGATTGGTGGCTTGATCCTGGTCAGTCACGCTCCCAAGCGGTGATACTCCGCAGGTGGATTTTGGGGGTGTGACAGAATGCGCTTGCGTTTAAGCCATTTGACTTCACGATCCATAATTTCCACAGGTTTCTCAACAAAATGAAGTGTTTTATCAACACGGATTTCGTCAAGCGGTATGTGGAGGTTCTCATCAGCTAGACGCTTTTTGAGATTGGATACGTGGAAAGTAGGATGAACATTTCCAAGTTTAGGAGGTAATGCAAGTCTGTAGGCTACCTTGCCGATTCTTTCGACGATCTTGAATGGTCCAACATATCTAGGTGCAAGTTTTCCTTTCTTTCCAAATCTGATCACACCTTTCCAAGGTGAGACCTTAAGTAATACACGATCACCGACTTGGAATTCTAAGGGCTTGCGTCGTCGGTCCGCGTAACTCTTTTGACGGCTTCGAGCTGCCTGTAAGTTATCACGAACTTTCTTAACCTTGTCAGTTGTCTTTAGAATGAGGTCAGGTCCAGTAAGCTGAGCCTCACCTATTTCATTCCAGCAGACTGGTGAACAACATTTTCGACCATAGAGAGCCTCGAAAGGAGCCATGTTGATGCTGGAGTGATAACTGTTGTTGTTGGAGAATTCAATCAGTGGAAGATGTGAATCCCAACTACCACCAAAATCGATCACACAAGCTCTAAGCATATCCTCCAACGTCTGGATTGTTCTTTCAGTTTGGCCATCTGTTTGTGGATGATAAGCTGTGCTCAGATTGAGTTGGGTCCCCATAGCAGATTGCATGGTTCTCCAAAATCGAGAAGAGAAGCGAGCATCCCTATCAGAAATAATGTTCAAAGGAACACCATGTCGAGATACAATTTCATCCACGTAGATTTTGGCCAGATCTTCAGCAGATAGATTCTTACGGATCAGCAGGAAATGTGCTGACTTAGTAAGACGATCAACAACTACCCAGATGGCATCATGACCTTTCTTAGTGCGCGGAAGTTTGGTAATGAGATCCATAGCAATGTTTTCCCATTTCCAAACTGGGATCTCTGGTTGTTCCAAAAGACCATAAGGATGTTGGTGTTCAGCCTTAACCTTTAGACAAGTAAGGCATTTTGAAACGTACAAGGCAATGTCTTTCTTCATACCAGGCCACCAATGCTGAGTGCGAAGATCCTTATACATTTTATCTGAGCCAGGATGAATAGAATAACGAGACTTATGGGCCTCATCCATAAGCAAAGTGCGAAGATCATCTTGGCTTGGGAACCATAAACGGTCCATGAAATAATACGATCCCTCTTCCTTCAGCACAAGATCAGGCTTAATGTGATAGGGTAATTCCTTACCCATCAAATCTTGTGAAACACAAGCATGTTGAGCCTGAGAAATGCGTGCTTGGATATCAGATCGAGCTTGAATAGCAGATTGAACACAAACACAATGAAGCACAGTACGTTCCTTATGACTTAATGCTTCAGCCACAACATTCGCTTTACCAGGATGGTAGCGAATTTCGCAATCATAGTCGTTTAGGAGTTCGACCCAACGTCTTTGCCTCATGTTGAGTTCTTTCTGATTGAAGATATGCTGAAGACTTTTGTGGTCAGTGAAAACCACGCATTTTGTACCGTACAAATAGTGTCTCCAGATTTTGAGAGCGAAGACAACTGCACCTAACTCAAGATCATGAGTGGTGTAGTTTCTCTCATGTACCTTCAATTGTCTTGATGCATAGGCTATGACTTTGTTCCTTTGCATCAGAACACAGCCAAGACCCAATTTCGATGCATCACAGTAAACGACAAAATCATCGTTGCCTTCGGGCAAAGTCAGAATAGGTGCATCACAAAGCTTCCGCTTCAAGGTCTGAAACGCTTCTTCCTGCTTAGAACCCCATTCAAAGGGTTTATTCTTCTGAGTTAGAGCAGTTAAAGGAACTGCAATCTTTGAGAAGTTCTCGATGAAGCGACGGTAATATCCCGCAAGACCAAGAAAAGAACGAACCTCAGTAGGAGTAGTAGGCGTATCCCAATCCTTAATCGCACTGATCTTGGAGGGATCTACATGAATACCTTGTTCGTTGACAATATGTCCTAAAAATTGAACTTCCTTAAGCCAAAATTCACACTTGGAGAACTTGGCAAAAAGTTGCTCTTTCTTTAGGAGTTCCAGAGTAAGACGAAGATGGCGCTCGTGATCAGCTCGCATCTTAGAATAAATCAAGATGTCATCAATAAAAACAATGATGAACTTATCCAAATAAGGCTTGCAGACGCTATTCATTAAGTCCATGAAAACAGCAGGAGCATTGGTCAAACCGAATGGCATGACTGTGAACTCATAATGCCCATATCGAGTGCGGAATGCTGTTTTGGGAATATCCTCTTCATGCACACGAAGTTGATGATACCCAGAACGAAGGTCGATCTTTGAAAAGCAAGTAGCACCCTGTAACTGGTCAAAGAGATCATCAATGCGAGGTAGGGGATATCGATTCTTGATGGTAAGCTTATTCAGCTCACGATAATCGATACACATTCTAAAGGATCCATCCTTCTTCTTGACAAAAAGAACGGGAGAACCCCAAGGTGAAAAGCTAGGACGGATAAAACCTTTGTCAGAAAGCTCCTGAAGCTGCTTAGATAGCTCTTGCATCTCAGACGGTGCAAGACGATATGGAGCTCTGGCAATAGGATTTGCACCAGGTACAAGATCAATACGGAACTCGACTTGGCGTGCTGGGGGTAGACCAAACAACTCCTCAGGAAACAGCTCCGGATAATCCCGAACAACAGGAATATCTTGGACAGATTTACCTTGGTCCTTATCTGCCGTAACATGTGCCAAGAAGGCCACATAGTTCTTTCGCAGATACTTCCGAGCTTGAAAGCAGGACATAAGCTTGAGGCTACTAGCAGGCTTTTCACCACGAACCTGTAGGATCTCACCAGACGAAAGCGGCACACGAACGATCTTCTCAAAACATACTACCTCTGCACGATGCTTGGCTAATCAATCCATACCCACAATAATGTCGAAACTTCCAAGTTGCATAGGCGTGAGGTCAATAGGAAAATGGTGGTCGTTAAGGTTCAACTGGCACTTGCGAAGAATAGAATCAAGAACAATGGGTTCACCACTCGCAACTTCAACTGTCAAAGGCTTACCTAGTTTCGTTCTAGACACGTGAAGCAAGGGCTCAAAAGACAACGACACAAAACTCTTAACGGCCTCTGAATAAAAAAGAACAGACGCAGGTTGATTATTAACTAAGAACGTACCGTTCACCACCTTGTTGTCTGCTTGCGCCTCAATAGCATTCATGTTAAAAGCTCGTCCACGAGCCTGAGCTTGAACCGGGTTCGCATTCACCAATCTTGGACACTGGTTACGGTAGCGGGTCAGATCCCCACAGTTGTAACAAGAACCTGGTGGGAAGTGAGGTCGTGCTGCTTGACCTTGTTGCTGAGCAAAAGGTTGAGCAACCTGTTGAGCCGGGTTCTGAGATGCCCGATTCAGATTGACAGGAATGCAGCATGTAGCAGCAAGATGACCAGACCTTCCACAGTTGGTACATTGACGGCACTGGTGGTGCGGTTGATGATGTCCGTTACACTTATTGCACAAAGGTGCATTGCCAAAGTATGGTTTCTTGGCAAGAGGTTGTGCAGGCTGATTTTGAGCAGCTTGAGCCTGAGTAGTAACGGCATAGTTCTGGGAAGCCTTCCGCTTCCTAGAACCCTTCGAAGAACCCGCATCACTCCCCTTCTTGTTTTTACCTTTCTTGCTATCCTTCTTGTCAGAATCCTGCTTTTTACCCTTCTTGTCACCCTTTCTATGCAACTTACCCTTTCGAATCTGCGACTCAGTCAACGTTGCAGATAGTTCGATTGCCTGACGAACAGTGGTAGGTTTACTACCAGTAACTATGTCTTGCACAGAGTCAGGTAGACCATCGATGTATCTTTCGATAGCCTTATCAAGTGGGGTAACCATCGTTGGGCATAACAAACTCAACTCTTCGTACCTATCAGTATACGCCCGGTGCTCGCCACTAAACTGCTTTAGATCATCAAACTCCCTTTCCAGTGCTCGTAGTTCATGACGAGGACAAAACTCACTCATCATGAGAGTCCTCAACTCAGCCCAAGACTGTGCTAAAGCGACTTCAGCACCTCGATCTCTCATAACTCCATTCCACCATGTTAACGCCCTCTTTTGAAAAACACTAGAAGCAAACTCGACTTTGCGATTATCAGGACACTGAACGTGACCGAAGGTATTCTCAATGCTCTCAAACCATTGAAGGAGCCCAGTTGCCCCCTCAATACCACTGAACTTTAGTGGTTTAGCTGAATTGAAGCTCTTGAAGTTACAAGGAGCATTCTGATTGATGTTGGCTTGGTTAAATTGAGCAATAAGATTCGGGAACGCAGCAGCCATATGCTATGCGATGATTTCTGCCAGTTTGGCATTGGGTAGCTGATTTTCGCGACGAGGAGGCATGCTAAAAAGAGGAAAACATGAGAGGAAACGAGTAAGATGATTAGATGAAAAGGAACGAGACGAAACAAAATCAACAAAGCAAGGATGGTGGTCATTCGTCCGTATCACAAAGCAAACAAATGACACACAGTGACTAATCAAAGTAAATGGGTCCATAAATAATGCTTAGCGAAGACATGCTCGCCTATAAGTGAACACTCACCCCAGGAGTTCCCAGGTAAGAGTGACTGGTCCGATTATGTGGATTTGTACGAACACTCTAGCCTTAGACAGAAAACCCAGGGTACAGGCATTCACTCTTCCAGTTTGCACGTGTTCACACTATTTAGAACCCAAAACTTTGACGAGATTTTGAAAACGTGGAAGGCACAAGGCCAAAAGAATCAAACTGGAAGGGTTCAAAATCATAAAATAAATCATTTGAAAACAGAGGATTGTTTTTCAAAAATCGTTTTAGAAAACTGGGTTCTTGTTTTAGCGATCACCTAAGGATAGGTGAAGTGCATGTTTTAAGATCTAAACACAAGACTACTTGTGTTGGGGTCCTAGAAAGGTTATAGTCTAGGTCAAAGCATTACTAATAACCTAATTCCCTATAACCATTGGCTCTGATACCAACTCTTCTGTCACACCCCGACCACGTAAAACATCAAATCGTGGCGGAAACATCGGGGAGTGTTGTAACAGAATTATTGTTCCACAACCATGGTAATTAAAATAATATTTTATTCATCACCCAAGGGTGGAATACATTGTTTCAAACGAGAACCCAAAAGTCACATTGTCTTAAGATAGAAGAAAACAAAAGTACATCACATAATTAAACTAAGTCTAGCTCCATTTTATATCACTAAGGCCCAAGTCCACCCTAGCGTGTCACGAACGTCCTATGCATTAGCTCCTGAAACACATGTGAAAATAGGTACGTCAGCATAAAAATGACTGTGAGTAACATAGGTTTTGTGAAAGTAGGATCCATGACTTAAGTTTTAAGAAAAGTGTTAAATAAAAGTTAGTCATGAACCTTGTAAAATGTTTTGTTTTGTAAATCATTTGAAAATCGATAAAATCAAATGACATGTATAAACAGAAGAATAACGTATGGTTAAAAGAATAACCAAGTAAAAATAAGTTGTATAAAACAAGTTGTTTTTGTAAAACGAAGTCTTGTGAAAATGTGTTATTTGTGTAAAAATGTATAAGTTCAAACTAAATGATTTAAATAACGCTATGACATATAATAAAATACAAGCACTAATATATAGGAAGTACCAGCGGCGTATCCACCATGCTTGTATCATACTACACCCATTCGTTAGTTAAGTCATTAAACAAACCACCAATGTATAAAATCCATGTTTAAACCAATCATCAAATGTTCTTGTCTAAACCATTGTCATTGTTTAAAACCCAAAATGTAGTCATGTAGTTAAGTGTAAAGAAAAGTTATGTATGGTAAGTAACAAAATGAGAATACTTAACCATAAGTAAAAAGGAACAAAACAAAGTATTTTGAATAAATCAAAAAGTTATGTTTTGCCAAGTAAAAGCTTGTTTTATTGATACAAACATTTATGTGGTAAGTTAACGCATTACATTCAAGCCTTGAGACAGCAGGATAACCTTAGAGTAAAGGTTATCAAAGTAAAATGTTTTCAGATTCAGTCATTCCTTTCATCCAAACCAACCCAGGATGTCAGGAACGGGATTTGTCAAGTCCTATGGTACCATTACTTACTACCGAGCGGCGTAGCTAATGTTAATGAATGTAGTAAAGAACCGTTTATGCAAACCAAATGTCATACCAAATGTAAACAAGTTATGTGAAAACAATGTACTAAGTATGCTAAGTAAACATACAAAGCAGAAAAAGTCATGTAAAACAATGTGCTAATATGCTAAGTAAACATATGTAGCAAAGTAACGTAATGTAAATCAATGTGCTAGCATGCTCAGTCAACATACATAGCAAAACAATGTAATGAAATCATGTACTATAAGTGTACTAAGAACATAGCAAGCATATGATGTGAAAACAAGAAAGCACGAAAGTAACAAGTAGGCACATGTGTTTCACCCCAAAATGTTTGGAAAACAGTAAAAGAGGGGTACTATGTACTCACTTGAGATTGCTTAGAAGTCGTAGGATAACCACCAAGCAATGCTAGAAGATCACGGAATCAAACGGCACCTATATAGGTATCTACATTAATAAACGGACCTATCGTTGGATCGGGTAGTACGAGGGTTCGTAAACCAAATAAGTATGGGAACTTATGTAATATGGTTTGACAAAGCCTATGTACTAAAACGAAACCTATCCTAAGCGCTTTTGACCCGTTACTACCCGCTTAGGTAGCTTATGCTACTTTAACGCGTCGTTCGCGTAGAACGCGTTCGGAAAGCTTAACTAGTCCTATGACAAGTAAGATATGCCTTAACATACTTAATATTGTTTCTAAATCAGTTTAGATGTCAAAATTTAAGTTACATATGCTTAAAATGAATTTATGCGTAAAAAGGGCATTTTAGTAATTTACCTAAGGCATAAGAACTACTTATCATACAACTACTTAAACGTCGTGACCATAAGGTATAACCTCGGAAGGTTATTCCCTATACAACTATGGTCACCTAAAATGTTTGGTTGGATCCTAATGATCGACCAAATGGGTCGGGTTCGTAAGTATAAGCGATTGATTAGATCGCTTACCTTTACGACCCTAAACAAGCACAAATCTAAAAGCGACGAGCTAAACATGCTAGAACATGTTTAGTAATGTTAGGAAACAGGTTTGGTATTAAAACAAATGGGTTTAATACCCTAGAGTAGTTTGGTTACAAAATACGCGAGAAAACGCATTTTGGCCGAAACTACGACTCGTTACTGAGCCTAGATAACGCGGTAATCAGTAGGTATAGTTGCTAGGGACTATAACCATCGTGATTACGCTCACGTTATGAAGTTCAAACGAACTTCGCGTTGACCATAAACTGGTCAATGCAGAAAGTCAAACACAGTTTGACTTTAACGCTAAAACGAACGAAAAACGCGAAAGAATACTTACAGAAGGTCCCCGCAAGATTGATATTCCAAGTATTTCTCAGGTATGAAGTGTTCAACACTTCAACTTAGAGAAAATCTCAGAATTCAAGTAGGTTTTGAGCAAGACATGGTGGGTATTTATAGATGTAGTAGAACCGTTAGGATCGTTCGTTTAATAACGTGCTTCGATCTAGGCCGTACACATCAAGCCCATTGTTTTACAAAACCAGGGGAGCCCCCAAACCAGCCCATAGATTGCCCAAAACCATTTGCACAAGTGAGGAACAACTGGATCAAGCTGGATTGCATTTTCTGGTATCTGGCACCTGCTAACGGATCGTATGGAGTAGGTCTTACGGTCCGTAAGGACCCTGCAGGTCAGAAAGATTGAATTTGGCAGAACAGGCCCCTGTACTTCCAAACTTGATTTTTGATGCGTTTTGGCACGTTTAAACCCCGTTAACCCCATTTTAAGGCTCTAAAATGAAGTTAAAGTATAGGGAACTTGAAACATGCTCAAGAATATGCCGGATGTCAGTTCGTTTGGCCGTACGATTGCGTTGTTCGGTTAATTACGACGAAAGTCGTAACGGACGCAAAAACGGTCCAAATTGCGCGACGAAAGGATTTTTGACAAGCTAATCACTAAAACATAATATTTTAATGATTACATAAATTTTTGGATGTCCGGATGAATATAGAATGTAAGTTATGCGCGAAAATGCAAACTTCTGCACTTTTTGACGCTTTTAGTCCCTGAATGACCCAAAAGTTTATTTTAGCACACCGAACCCATCAAAGCCTATTTCTAAGCTATGTAAGGGATATTTAAGGTGTGTTTAACTTATGGCCATGTTCCGGAATGTTTGTTACAGTTCAAATCGGCATACTTTCGCAGTTTGTCAATTTTAGTCCCTGTAAGCGAATAAACTTGATTTCGGCATACCAAACCTTCTAAAACTTATTTCTAAGTTATGTAAAGGTTATTTAAGGTATGTTAAGCATAAATTGATGTTCCAGAGTATTTGTCGCGTTTAACTAATTACGTTTTCGCACCAGTTTGCGTATAATTCTCCAGAAAGCGATATAGAGTTTAAAATCGAATAAAAGTCAAAACATGAAAAACATCAAACACAAACAAACAAACATAGGGATCAAATAACTTTATTTCATTGATAACTGAATTGTTTACAATGATTACAAGCACAGATGTCACACATTAGGGGTTTCGCTCCTGGGTGTTTGGAGCGAAATCAGAAGCCTATATATACCTAGACATGGTTTCGCTTCTGTATCAGTTGGAGCGAAATCTGAGTTAAGGTGCTGTCGGATTTTTGTCAGATTTGTTGTAAAATGACTCAGAAAGTGTTTATAAAGAGGAAATTAAGAGGAACAGCTGTGTTACTTCATTTACATTGATTCCACCTTTGTATTTGAAGACGAACTGCCTTAACTGACTATTTAGGGTCATAGAACGGTCCAACAAGTGGTATCAGAGCTCAGGACGAGGAGTTCATACTACTACAGCTTGATTCTACCAAATTCTCTTACTTCTACTCACTTCTTCTCATACTTTTCTGATTTGAACTGGTTCCTACAGTTGAAACTGAATTTCGAGTATAGCGTGTAAAACATAGAAATAACAAATCCTAGAAAGAATCAGGTTAAAATTCGGATTAAAATTGGTAAAAATGGCCTAATAACCTAATTTCGCTCGAAACGATTCTTCGATAAAAAGTTAATTTCGCTCGTAAATTACTAATTTCGCTCGAGATTCAAGTGATCATTTGGAGCGAAACCTGATTTCCCTCTTAGTTAAATTATGATTTCACTCGTAGGGACTTAACTTTTTGATTTCGCTCGTGAAGACATTTATGATTTCGCTCGAAATTAGTATATACCTGATTTTGCTCGAAGTGCATTATGTTGATTTCGCTCATAGGTGTTTTCGCTCGAAATCACTATTTTTCAAAATTTTGGAAACTTTCTAAGTGTTTGCTAGTTTTTTTCAGGAACGTTAAAGATGGATGATATTTTCTTGAACCCGTTTAGCGACATGTATGCATTTGCTGGAAATTCGGGAGATGATACATCTACAAGCAACAACACTGAGAACCTGCCAAATGCCAAGAAGAAATTATCGGATGCTTTGGAGGTTGAAAGTGCTATCGGAACTTACAACAAACCACCGAAGTTGATGGCTATCGAGGAGTATAGTCGGTGGGCAAAGAAATTTGAAGATTGGTTGATGGCGTTTACGTTCCCTAGCTGGAAGAGTCTCAAAAATGGCTACGATAATAGAGGCAAAAAGGGTGAAACGTTATCATCAGCCGAGGAGATAGAATCGTTTGTGGCCGAGCAGAAATGTGTGGCGTTGTTGTTTCAATCTATTCGTGAAGATATTATCTCGTTGATCGAATACTCTAGTGCAAAAGATCTCTGGATAAAGTTAGAAAAGAAATGCTTAGGAAGTACAGAAATTGTGAAAAACAAAAAGAAACTTCTTAGGAAAGAGTTTGATTTGTTCGGTTGTCTAAAGAATGAGTCAGTTTGTAAAATGATTGAGAGGTTTGGGCATCTAAAGCTGGAACTAGCTAGACATGGAATTAAGTATTCTGAAGATGAGCTAGTTGACAAATTGTTCGATTCGTTGCCAGACGAGATGGATTGGCAATATTATGCGCTGATGCTGAAAAATACTATCAAGGCGCCAGAAGTGTTAACTGTAGATTTGCTGATTGAGAGACTTGAAAGTCATGAGTTGGAATTGAAGAAGACACACAAAGTCAATCACTCATCGTACCATCAGAACTTGGATTTGTATTATCCAAAGAGCATGATGCCAAAGAACAATTCGCCCAAAACTGCGTTTTCTGCTGAGAATGTCTCCACACCGAACAAAGAAAGTCAAAGCAGTGGATATCATAGTGGTTATCACAGTGGGTCGTCATAAAATTCAAACCAGTCTGAGGCAAAGAACTTGTTTCACTACAACATCGCAGTAGACATGAAGAATGCTCAGAATTTCAGCGAGGAGTCGGCTAAGCAGCAGATGGTTTTCCTAGCATCGGTCTTAGAATCTTATGAACGTCTTGTGGCTGGGAAGATTGGCAACACAAACCTAACAAAAGAGGACTATGATCAAATAGATCCTGAAGAAATGGAACTAATTGACATAAGGTGGTGCATGGCCAGTGCTGTTCGTCGAGCACAGCGTTTCATGGAAATAACCGGCATGAAGACAATTGGTGGACCATCTACCAAGTTGGGGTTTGACAAGTCCAAGGTGACATGCTTCAAGTGTAAGCAGAAAGGTCACTTCAAACGTGAATGCAGAAACGCATATGCTGATGAGTCTGAGAACCCGTTCAGGGAAGATTACTACAAGAAGGCAGTGTATCATCAAAACAAATCGGAGCCGCCAAAAATTAAGCAGATTGAAGAGAACCAAAAGAAATCCAGAGCTCTTGCGGTGATTTATGATGATGAAGGATATGACTGGAGTGAACTGTTACCGGAGGAAGATGCGGTTGGTTACGCTTTTATGGCAAAGAATGAACCTGTTCCGTGGAAAGACAACAGAACTGAAGAACAGAAGTATAATTACAGAAGGTTGTGGGCCACAAACAGAATGATCAGAATATCTGGTATCTTTTCGGAAGCAAAGAGAGCAAATAGATGGGATCCAGACAGGGAATGTTATCTTGATCCATATGGAAACATTGCTATTAATCATAACACTCTGGATTTAGAGGCCATAATCAAAGAGTTAAAAGATGATGATGATTATTGGCAGAATAAATGGTGGGGAACTGGAGAAGAGAAAGAGAAGAAGGAGAAAGAAGAGAAAGAGAAGTCGAAGAAAGTTGATACTGGGATCATTGACACTACTCAGGAGTTGACTGCTGAAAACCTTGGAAAAATGGCTGACAAGGTGCTGGCAGCTAAGGCGATTGAGGTAGATTCTAAATCCATCTCTGAGTCTAAAAGCCAGGTCAGTTCAAACACGTCAACGACTGAATCAGGTAAGAAAGTCAATGGGGATGTTGATTGCAAAAATTGCATCAAAGAATGCAAATTTTGTAATACGGTCACGTATCTCAACGGTAAGAAGGTTGATGATCTGACAGCGAAGGTCAGAAACGTTGAGAATCAAATTCTTGATCGTGACAAGATGGTTAAAGCTTCAACTGAACGGATAAAAGAATTAGCTAACAAAATTGAAAACGATAAAACTGATCATGAAAGAATTAGACAAGAAAATGAAAAGTTAGTTCTTGAAAACCGTCAAATCACTGAAAATTTTGAGAAGCTTAAAACTGCAATGAAAGATAGTGATGATCGAAACGGTAAAACTTATAAAGAAAATAGTCAACTAAAAGTCGTGCTTAGGATAAAAGAAGAATGAATCAACCAACAACTGGATGAAATCGCTAAATTGAAACTTAAAGTTCAAGAGGCTGAAATTGAAAATGAGCGAATCCAGTTGAAGCTTAACAGTTACAACTCCACAAGCTTTGTTTTGCAACACATTGTTCCCAAACCCATCGGGAAAAACAAAGCAGGCGAAGATGTGTACTCAAATGGAACTAGGGTGGGTTTTCATCAAGTTCCACCACCAATTCTTGAAAATTATACTAAAAAGCAATCTGGGTTGGTTGAAATCGAGGAAGAGAATGAAGTTAAACTTCCGGAGAACATTGATGTTACTTTTACAACATCTGATGATAGTGTTCAGACAGAGATTGTTAAGAGCACAGCTGAAAGTGTTTTGATGTCTGATTCAGCTGAAGATGATGGATGTTTTCTAGACAAATACATTCCGAAACAAAAGTCCAAAAACACCTTAAATGATGAACCTACTCTTGTCATGTATAAGATGTCAGGATCTGATAAGTTGTATTCAGATTCAGAGTTTCCAATTCAGAATGTGAATGTGAAAAAGTTAACAAAAGTTAACAGTTTGAGTCAAACAAAGAGAGAAATGAACTTTGAAAAAGATAAATCATACTATAAGAAACCTATTGGTCTACCACGTTTTTATAATAACAAAAATCGAAACAATTGGTCGGGTGGCTATCAGGGTGGTAAGAATCAAGAGAGAAATGTTCAAAACAAGAGGTTTGTTGAAAAGAAAAAGTTTGTAAACAGTTCGAGTTCACTTGCTGATGAAGAGAAAGAGATTTTTTTTTTCAAAATCGAATGAAGAGTTCTTTGAGAAGAGAGCTTCACAGGCTTAGTCTGAAGGCACAAGTCGAGTTTTTGACACTCGAACATGTTTTAGATGTAATCAAGTTGGTCACATTGCACGAAAGTGTACCAATGTGAAGCCTAAGACTGAAGCTGTGAAGATTCAACAGAAGAAAGTTGAGGTGAAGGGTAAAGCACAAATGGTTGTTGAGAAAAAGAGTGTGAAAAATGACAACATCAAAGTGAAAAATGAACCTGTAAAGAAAGTGGTAACTAAAAATGACAAATTTTACAAACGGGTAGCATTATCTCAACAAGTTTGGAAACCGAAAACTGAGAAAAAGATTTCATCTTCTGAGGATTCAATTCAAATTGATTATGATGCAAATTTTCCACCTCTTAAGGCTAAAAACTTTAAAATTCAAGTTGCGAGAGTTAAAAGTGTCAAGGTTACACCCAAGACTGATGAGGCTTGGGTGGACACAATGTTCGACTAAACAGTTTGAATTGCCGGAGCTTCCTTGAATCGTGAAGCATGAATCGGCATCCTTATTGAAGTTTTAAGTCATGTTTGTAATATGTGCAGGATCTTCCGAGATTAGTTTCACGCTGGATTATGGACAGTGGAGCGTCTCGACATATGACAGGGAAGACTGCATTGTTATATGATGTGAAGAATATCAATGGAGGTTATGTTGGTTTTGCGGGTAATCAAGGAGGAAGGATCATTGGTGAAGGGACGTTATCAAATGGAATTGTGACGTTTGAAAGAGTTAACTACATTGTTGAGCTGGAGAACAATCTGCTGAGTATCTCGCAGATCTGTGACAGGATGTATACCACTCACTTCACTGATAAAGAATGTTTGATCTTGAAACCAGGATTTGTTATCCCTGAGGAATGGATTATCATGAGGGCACCGAGAGTTAATGATCTGTACGTGTTGGATATGAGCGTAGCTACTACAACCACAGGTCAGGCTCATTGTTTCGTGTCAAGAGCAACTGAAAAAGAATCGAGTTGTGGCACCGGAAGATGGGACATATACATCTTAGAAAAATGAATCATTTGGTGCACAATGATTTGGTTACAGGAGTTCATGTCAAAGGTTTTCATCTGGAAGGGGAGTGCATTAGTTGTGTTAAAGGCAAGCATAAGAAAAAGTCACACCCTACAAAGCAAGTCAATTCAGTCTCAAGACCTCTGGAGAGACTTCACATGGATTTGTTTGGTCCAGTGAATGTCAAGAGCATTACGGGAGACAAATATTGTCTTGTGGTTACTGATGATTATTCCAGATTTTCGTGGGTTTCTTTCTTGAAGACGAAAGACGAAACGTTTGACAGTCTGATGGCGTTGTTCAAAAGAATTGAGAATCTGTACCAAAGGCGTATCAAAAGAATTCGAAGTGATAATGGTACTGAATTCAAGAACAGCAAGATGGAAGAATTTTGTGATGAAAGAGGTATTTTGCATTAGTTTAGTGCTCCGTACACTCCGCAGCAGAATGGAGTCGCAGAACGCAAAAACCGGACACTAATCGAGACAGCTAGAACGATGCTCGCAGATTCAAAGTTAACCATTAATTTTTGGGCTGAAGCTGTTTCCGCCGCATGCTATACGCTAAACAGAGTTCTCACTGTCAAGAAGTTCAACAAAACATGTTTTGAGTTAATCAATAACCGCAAACCGAATTTGAAGTATCTTGAACCGTTCGGGTCACCCTGTACTGTTCTAGAGCCTTATGGAAAGTTTGGTCCAAAGTGCATTGAGGGTATATTTGTTGGATATTCAAGTCCTTCGCGACGTGTCTTCGTTCCAAGTGAGAAGCGGATTATTGAAGGTGCAAATGTTGAATGTCAAGGTTATACTATGCCGCCACAAAATCCAGGAGATTCATGGCGTTATCATTATGACAAGTTGTGGGATTCGTTTGATATGAGAGAAGAAGAAGAAGATTTCTTTGAAAAGTTGGATATTTTGCGTGAGTACGAGTCACAGCAAAAGTTCCCAGCTGAGTATTCGAGGCGACCAGGGAAACTTCAAATGATGATCAAGCAGGTCTGAGTAATGCTGGTGAACACGATGATGTCCAACAGAATGAAGTTGCTCAAGATAATCAGATGGTTGAGAATGATATTCAAGAATCAGATGGTTGAGAATGATAATCAAGAATCTGAAGGGGAGCAGATTCAAGATTTAAGTCAAACAAGCCAAGTTGGTGAACAAAGTGCAAATCAAAATGTTACTAATCTGGAAGGCGATGTGGATGTTCCAAGCGATGTAATGCCGCGAACTCTTTTATATCTTCCAGAGGGGTTGATCATAGGAGAATTGTAAGTAGGCGTTCGCACGAGACGTCAAATTGACCAGGGCCTTACATGTTTTTACTCTACAGTAGCACCTTTACAAACTGAATTTTCATTGAGTTGTTTTATCTCGCAGATCGAACCGAGAACTTACAAAGAGGCGCTTACTGAAGACTCTTGGGTCATTGCAATGCAAGAAGAGTTAAGTCAGTTTGAAAAGTTGGGAGTGTGGAAGCTAGTGGATTTGCCGGATGGTCAAAGGAAAATCAATACGAAATGGGTATTTAAGTGTAAGAGAGACGACAGAGGAGTTGTTGTACGGAACAAAGCTCGACTCGTTGTTCAGGGCTTTAGTCAACAGGAGGGGATTGATTTTACTGAAGTCTATGCTCCTGTGGCACGACTAGAGGCAATTAGAATTTTCCTTGCATTTGCGTCTTGGAAGAACTTAAAAATTTTATCAGCTAGATGTAAAATCGGCGTTTCTTTATGGGAAGGTTAAAGAGGAGGTTTATGTCGGTCAGCCGCCGGGCTTTATCGACCCAATCCACAAAAACAAGGTTTACTTATTGGACAAAGCGTTGTATGGTTTACACTAGGCCCCGAGAGCTTGGTACGTGACTTTGTCTCAACACCTACTAGCCAACAGTTTCATACGTGGAAAAGTGGATGCCACTCTCTTCACTAAAGAGGTCGATGGACATCTTCTGATAGTTCAGATTTATGTGGATGATATAATATTTGGGTCGACGAATGAGAATCTGTGCAAAGATTTCGAACAGGTGATGAAGCAGAAATTCGAAATGTCATCAATGGGGGAGATGAAATTCTTTCTGGGTCTACAAGTTGAACAACTACCTGAGGGAATTTTCATTCACCAGACGAAGTACGTGCATGATATTCTGGAGAAATTTGGAATGTCAAGTTCTACTCCAGCTGCTACCTCACTTGCAACAAATCATGGGATTCACCCAGATCTCACCGGAGACAGGGCTGATGAAACGTTCTACCGTTCCATGATAGGTTCTTTGATGTACCTAACTGCTTCACGTCCTGATATCATGTACCCAACATGCCTCGCAGCAAGATATCAATCTAACCCGAGAGCTTCGCCTATGATTATTGTGAAGAGGATATTACGCTACCTGAAGGGAACTCCTACATTGGGGTTGTGGTATCCTAGAACAGGCGACTTTACGCTTGAAGGGTATTCTGACTCGGATTTCGGATGCTGCAAAGTCAATTCAAAATCAACAACTGCAGGATGCCAGTTCTTTGGACCTAGATTGGTTACCTGACAGTGTAAGAAACAAACGTCTGTAACGCTATCTACATGTGAAGCGGAGTACGTTTCTGCTAGCAGTTGCTGCTCTCAGATCCTGTGGATACAGCAACGGATGCGCGACTATGGTTTGCAGTTTCTTGACACACCTCTTTTTGTTGATAATGAGGCCGCAATTAATATAACAAAGAATCCAGTACATCACGCTAAAACTAAACATATAGAAATTCGTCATCACTTTATTCGCGATTGTTTCGAGAAAAAGTTGATAGGAATTGAGAAAATCCACACTGACGAACAGAAAGCTGATTTACATACGAAAGCTTTTGATAAAACACGGTTTAAATATCTGTTAAAACTGAATGGTATGAAGCTTCTTTCGGTGTCGGATGGCATTATTGGCGTTGATGAGAGTACTGTTGCGGATGAAGATGAGAAACAATCTGCAATGGTTTGTCGATTTTTTACTTGTTTTGGTATTTAGGGGGAGTAGATATACTTTCAGAAAATACAAAAACAGTAAAAAATGCAAAAATACAAAAAACATGATAAAATTTCAAAATTCAAAAACAATATAAAACTGAAAAAGAGCTTGTGTAAAAGGGAAAATGATAGTACATCGGCAAGACAGTTACAGTATGCTAAAGAATTGTAAAGATTAAATGAGTTAAACAGTCCCGCTGATGATGTGTCGATAGGTTTTCGCATATTTAGTAGATTTATTCGGGATATAAACCTAAAATTTCAAACGTGCATAAGTCATGGGGAACACTACTTGGATATATGGGTAACCCCTGAAATCTCGTTTGAAAGGTCCCATATTCTGAGATACTAGGTCTTTATACTCAGTGATATCTGGGGTATTATTCCGGGACTTCTGCTGAATGGAAGTTCTGACCTAGTCCCCGAATAATACTTTCCGCATTGCTTGAAATATAGCAACCACCCTCAGCATAAAAAACGATGAAACATTGCAAAATGCTAATCGTGTGCTGTTGTAACTAAAAGATCCTCTAAAGGGGACACACCGAAAAGTCGAAGCTGTCATCTCTCTGCGTATACGGAAGTATCGACCTAAGCTCTCACGGCCCTCGCATTTAACCCCTGACAGATATCAGTTGTGGTATACTCACCTGTAAGACTGAATATTTGGGATTCTGGATACGGGAGTATATTCAAGAGGTGGGATACATGAATGAGCTAAGTTCATAAGACATCTAAATCGTATCCTGAATAAATTGAAATTTGTGTGAGAATTTAAGATGGATCAGTATATCGACAATCGAGGATAATTGTTTAAGTATGAGTATGAAATGAAGCTTAACGGTACTTGTAATTTGTCTGAAAAGCTGATATGATTCCCTGACACGCTCGCCAAAAATATGTTTGTAAATAGTTTAATTTCTTTAATTTCTGCGATTTAAGTTTCTGTTTTTCATTTCTTAGTTTAGAACACTTTATTAAAATCCAAAAAGATTTTATTTCTGCTTAATCTTTGACAAACCAAAGTGGAGAGTTGATCGTTGGATTCTCGTAAATTGAAGCAGATGCAGGAAAAGTTCTGAGCTGAAGAATGAGGAGAGCTTACTTTGACAAAGTTTGAGTAACTTACAAGTTAAAACAAGTTCATTAATTTGATGCTTGTTACATTTTTCAGAAAATGTTGAAAATGTTTAACAAAATCAGTCTGTATTGTCAAAAGATCAACCAAGGTCAATAAATTGGACTTGTTAGATTAATTGAGTAATCAGGGTCATTAACTTAGACCTGAATACTTGAGTGGATTTCTAGAACTGATAGACTGTGTGTTTTTGTGAAAAGATAAGTTTGTAATGTTTGATGTTTGAGACACAGGTTTTGGACTTTATCATTCTCATGGCATCTAAGTGTTAAAGCTTGAACCACATCAAGACCTCAGATTCCAGCATATTGAGAGGGGGAGTCTGTGAAAGGGGGAGTCTGGATCAACAGTCGAAGGGGAAGTTTGAAGATAGAACCAGGAAGTGATTCTGAACCTGTAAAGATAGAGTTTTTACGATGAAAAGACAGAGTTGGAGAAAGGACCAAGACTGAAGACTCGGAGCTGAAGACTTCGTCAACATCCAAGGGGGAGTCTGTTGATGCACTGAATGTCTGTTAACTACGTCTGTATCGACTCTTAGGTCTAGATAGGTTATACGGAGTCGAAAATCAGAAAATAGGATCTTAGATGTTAATTTCGCTCCAGATGACACTTGTGTCATTCTGAGCGAAATCAGGTAGTTGCTATTTCGCTCCTGTGTGCATTTAAAGGGTGATTTCACTCATAGGTACATTAGGGGTTTCGCTCCTGGGTGTTTGGAGCGAAATCAGAAGCCTATATATACCTAGACATGATTTCGCTTCTGTATCAGTTGGAGCGAAATCTGAGTCAAGGTGCTGCCGGATTTTTGTCAGATTTGTTGTAAAACGACTCAGAAAGTGGTTATAAAGAGGAAATTAAGAGGAACAACTGTGTTACTTCATTTACATTGATTCCGCCTTTGTATTTGAAGATGAACTGTCTTAACTGACTATTTAAGGTCAAAGAACGGTCCAACAGATGGACTAGTTTTCAAACGGATGGACTAGTTTTTGAACGGATGGACCTGTTATTAGCGCACAAAATAGTTCGTTCGTCATGGTTTTTTACCGATTTAACCAAGAAATACTTAGAATTTGACCTTGAAACTTTGTAGGTTTATTTATGAACACTTTTCGCACAACATATCCGAATTTTAGCCCATTCTAACTGTTAAATCTCCGTAAATTTGAGATTAAAGTTCAAAAAATGAAGAATATCAGTAGAAGAAGAAATATGACGAATTTGATGAATTTCACCTCCGATTTTGATGAACTTTCTTGAATTCTTGTATATTCAATCCATGCAATCGATCTCCTGCTCTGACACAACTTGTAGATTTGTTTCCGGATCGAATTCGTAACACCGATGATTGCTAAAATCACGCATCACATGGGGAATCCGTGTACGTGAGTGGATCAAACACAAGAATGTAATTCAATTTTGATTCAATTGATTATCTAACAATTACAAGCACCTTGAATCAACTTGGAGATAGTTTATCTCTCTAGATCTCTAAATGAGCAAAAGTTCTAAATGTTCAACATAAGACCACTATTTATAGGGTGAGTCCATCCTTTCCAACACATGCACCTAGTTTGTAAGAAGGGACTTATATCTAAGAATAGACACTTAATAAAGCTTATTCTCCTTAACAAAGTATGTTCCTTATCTAAATATCTACAATTCTAAACCATGTCTTGAACATTTTCCGGCTATGATACGTGTTTGACGGAATCTATAGACATACTGCATTCACATGCCAAAACATGTGTAGTATATTAGCACATCAGTTTATAATCCATATTAGATGTTCAATATGATTCAAAACCATTTTATGCACAAAAGGGCATTTTTGTTATTTTTAAGGCATAATATATGAACTTGCATAAAACCCGAAAAATGATTATGATCAAATAGTATAACCTCAAAGGGTTATTCCATACATTAATAAGATCATAATACAACTTCAAATCAGTAGCTAACTTAGCTTAAACAGGTCAGAATCAAAAGTCAAAGTAGAAGTCAAACTGCTTGACTTTCGGTTGCAAAACGAGCTATAAGCAGGAAATGATGGGTTGGACATGACCTAACATGTCCTAATATATTATAACAACTGATATAATGTCAAAAATTAGTGTTTAGATGTTTAGAAGTTCATTTAACTTAATTTCCTAAAATTTGTGTTTTGACTTTATTTTAATAAAACTTTGACCCGTCATTTGACAAACTTAGCATGATCTTCGGGAGGTGCCCTCATAGGGGATTATCAACTACATTATTACGATCACGTAGCCATGTTAAATTCGAACATTGGCTTAACCGTAATGATCTTAACCGAAAGTCTAAGAAAAAGTCAATTTGTTTGACTTTCGGCTAATAAGTTAGCCTAGAAATGAAAAAGAGCTATGAAAGAACACTTACAAGTGTTCTAGGAGAAGATTAACTTCAGTAGGAGGCCTCTATAAGCAAACTCCTGAAGTGATTAGAGAGAAAGAAATGGAAATGAGCAAGTTGGAATGAAACACTAAGGTGCTATTTATAGTTGAACAAGATCAACAAGATCATGCCAAGTGTTAGCAGGGTTTTCCTAGTGTTGATTAGTGTCAAATGAGGTGGAAGAAGTAGGAGAATGGTTTAAATTCACAAGATATGTGGCATATGCAGCAGGCTGCCATGGCAGTCTGCCAAAACTGCCAGCTGCACCCCCTTACAGACCGTAAGGGGTAATGGCTTACGGTCCGTAAGGACCTTCACGCGTCCATGGTTTCAAATATCCATAGGGTCTGTAAGGCATAAGCATTGCAGTCCGTAAGGGACTATCAAGAATGTTATTAACTATTGCCTTACGGTCCCTAAGGAGCACTTAGAGGTTAAACTTTGGCATGTTGTTACAAATGATCCATCCATATCCAATCTTCTAGAATTTTGCATATTTAGTCCCACTCGTCCAAATAATTTGGCATATTTAAGAGTTGATTGGACACGTGTCTCCATGTAATGTGATATAAATATCTGAGGTGCTACAATAAGAGACTCTGAGATCAAAAGGGATTAGCTAATGACTTAGTTACTTAGAACCGGATAATAGGTGTTTCTGTAGCTTGGTTATTGGGGACATGGGTCAGCCTGAGAAGGCTCTGGTTTTCTAACACTACACCCTCATCATTAGTGTCTATTATGATCAGCTTTTCATTAAAACCATAATATTACAATTTTGAAAAAGTATTAAGAGGATTCTGATCCTAACTGGTTATCTTTCTTATATATGTTTCCATAAACTTAGTTAGTAGTTTTGGTTTACTATTTCTAAATTATAAAAGTTACATAGGTTAAATATTTTGAAAATGATAGGTTAATAGATTTCGTGTCCACGGATTGATACTTGGGTATTTACCTTAGCTATACTATATACTGATAGATACGCTTGCATAAAACGTGTGTAGATAGTATTTGTGGTTTTTACCTTAAAACTAGTTTGTGTTTGTGTGTAATTTATTTATTACTTTCTAAGCACGTCACCCACACAAGGATTTTATTGACTTACAAACTAAGTGTTCTTAACCTTCAATTTAGAACTTTCAGGTTATTTTATAACACACACACACACACACACACATATATATATATATATATATATATATATATATATATGTGTGTGTGTGTGTGTGTGTGTAAGCCGGTTGTTATGGAAAGTTGTTTTTATGCTTATCTAATATAGCTCTAAATTATTATAAGCTACTAGAACAATGATGATCCTCAAAGAAACCTTTTGCAAGTCAGATAAGTGGAATATTTGATAATTTGTTCCGTCTTGAGTACAATCTTTGGTAATCAATCATGCTTTTTAGTGTCTTAATGTTTGTATTAGGATTTAGTTTAGTCATGAACACTCTTAGGTAATTCAACCAAATCACAAAACGTTATTCTAACTTATAGAATCCATATTGCTAATAATAGCTTTATTCCATTTAGAAAATTAATTGATGTTAATGGTTTAATAAGAGAAGTTAGGATTGGTAACTTTCCTGCATCTATTTCAACTTCAGTTAGGGAGGTTACATAATAAGCAAAGTTAGTAGGTTTTTAAACCTAGATGGCCTCCTGAGTTGATTATTGGGCATATTAGGAGTTTCAGTTTTATGGATTAGCTCTTAGTTAGGCTGCTATCACTTTTAGATATATATTAGATTTTAAGTGTGTAAGAGTCCATGCAGTATGATATACAAAAGGTGTAATCTGAGTTAAATTTAGAATAACATTTAAAGACTCTCTTCCCCCTGCCTCTTGTACTTCTAACAAGTCATTATAAGGACTTTTACCAGCTCCCATTGATCTTAAAAAGCTTTAGTAAATTAGCAATTAGGGTCAATATTTAAAGACCAATATATTCTAATAGAGAAATAACGTAATGATGTTACTCGTTGTAGTTTCTCTCGTTGGATGATTACTTTAGTTTTGGTAAGAAACCTGAGTGCCCACATTTAATCAACAATGGAACTTTTATAAAGTAGTATTAGACTAGTATTAAAGGAGTAATGTCTTCTACAAGAGGTGCAAATTGAGGTAATATTAAGTTTTCACTCCCCTACCTCGTGCAACTCTTGCAAGTTATGATAAAAACACTTGATGCTACATTGATCCTTGATATTTCTAGGAATACTACAAAAGACGTTTCAATGGGGTACGTGACGTAAGAATCTATCATACATATGTGATTGATTTGATTTTATTAATGTCTAGATGTTATAACCTGATTTGATTTCTTAATGTCCATATGTTATAAGAAAACTTAGGGATATAGTTAGAAGAAATCATACTAAGTGTGTGTATATATATATATATATATATATATATATATATATATATATATATATATATATATATATATATATATATATGAATGGATATCTTTAAAACTATGGTCCATAGAAGACATATTAGATACAAGTAGATACTCTTTAGATGATAAATGAATTATGTTTGAATATTCCTCTTGGAATAAGTACTACGTATGTCAGTGAAATATAAATACAATTTTTGAGGGACCCATACACATGATTTAAAATCACTGAGAATGCGATTAGATGAAAACCCATCCTTCATTATGCATGTCATGATTTCTCATGATATTTGGTTTCAATGAATGAAAATTTATAGTTCTCATTTATCTTTTGTTAAATTCTCATTTGATAACAAATCATCTAGTTCTATCTTATAAAGGTTTCTATCCAGCTATTGATAACAAATACTATGAGAGTTTAAGGTAGGAGGGACTTTGTTTTGACCATGTAAATCTCATAACTGTCAAACTTTAGCTTTAGTATTAATACATAATTTTGATTAATCTCCTAAATATGTAAGGTATTATAAAGCATAATTATAGGACACTTTATTATGGTTTTTATAGCCTTAACATTTAAATTTGCCACTTGCTCTCATGTCAATTATGCTTTATGAGTTCCATTGTATAGAACTAAACTTGACCTATCATATGTTAATTGCTCTCATCTTCCATTGGTACTGCTGAGTGCTATAGTTGATTTGTAGGGCATCATTTGGTGCAGAAAAGTTAGTACGCAATGCACAAAATTTTATGGGCCATGCTATTGTATATTATGATGTATTTACAAATGTCATTTAACTTTTATAGTTAGAATTTAGAGTAAATGCATGCGTTTTGGAAGTTATTTTGATTCTTCTAAAGAAAACTGATTAGTTTTAGGAAATTAGAAATTAAATTGTTCATAATATAGCAATAATTGAATAAGTTCTTGATTATCATAAGTGTTTTGGTCAAAACTTACCGAAGCAATTTAGTGATCAAATTAGTTTTGTGAGGTAGTGTGCTAACAATGTGTATTGAAAATATTCTGATTATCTTGTTTACAAAAAAAGTTTTCAGGATATAGCTCAGGATATCTATCACACCCCCAAAATCCACTCGCGGAACATCACCGCTTGGAGGCGTGACTGACCAGGATCAAGCCACCAATCATATTGAACATGTAAGTAAGTAAAAGTAAATGTACTTCAACCAAACCAATATGAAAGGTGTTTAAAACATAAGTATAATATCAATGTTTAGCGGAAGCAAAAATATAAACCCAACATAAGTATGTGTATGAAATGTCATAATGTTTAATCCAAGCATTCACGATCCTTGTCCACAACGACCGCGCCTCCCAGTGCAAGCTACATGTATACCTAACGACCTGCAAGGCATGTAACAGAGAATCACCAACTAGTTGAGCGAGTTCACAGTGGGTTGTTTAGTAATAATGTTCATTTCATAAACTGTTTGTTTGTTTAGTAACCCATGTATCGTTTATAATTACATCGCAGCCCTCTAAGCATGTTTGCGAGGATTAGTGGGAATTTCCCATGTATTGTAGACTAGTTATATTTGTATCGCGGCCCTCCAGGCATGTGTGCGAAGTTTAGTATCAGTATCGCGTCCATTCCAGGCATGTGTGCGAAGTTTAGTATCAGTATCGCGGCCATTCCAGGCATGTGTGCGAAGATCAGTATCAGTATCGCGGCCATTACAGGCATGTGTGCGAAGAGTAGTGGGGGCTTCCCCATGTATCACTAGTCTAGCAGTATCTATAAGTGACCTTTCCCAAATGAGGTCAGTAGTGCGTAATTCCCGTAACCATGTAAGTACAATCAGTCAATGAATCCCATTCCCTACCCCGGGAATCCCATGCCTTAGTAAGAGTGTGAACTCACCTTGGTTTGCTCGGTTTGTTATTGTGCTTCTAGTGTTAATTAATGGTTAGGTTCGTTACACGCGACCTAAGGTACATTGCACATAAACTCAATGTAAGTGTTTATGTTCAAATGATGTTTATAATTCCTTGGTGTCCAAACAACTGTGTTCCGTGTGATAATTGTTTACAGATTGACCTGACATAGACAGCACATACATACAGTAAAACACAGTGGCATGCAAGGTGTTCTTCATACAACACTAAAAGGGTTTTGAACTTAGCATCATAAGTAAACTCGGATTCTTAGTGTTAACACTAAGCTCTAATGCTCGTGTTTATAATACTCGGCACTTATATTTACATCAAACTCGGACTACGTACACACATATCAAAAACTCGGACCAAACATCATCACTAAAACTCGGACCATACATCATCAACAAAACTCGGACCAAACATCATCAATAAAACTCGGACCATACATCATCCACAAAACTCGGACTAACCATCATACTAAAAGTCGGACCAAACATCATCACTAAAATTCGGACCATGTGTTTCATTTACAAAAACTCGGATCAAGTATTCAATCAAAAACTCGGACCTAGTCTTCAATCTAAAACTCGGACCCCATGTAAGGTTTAAAAACCCTGACTCTCATAATCACATTCATCATGACACAAGTAACCTCGGACTTTGTGACTTCACAAAACCCTGACACAAATCTCCGGACAAACAATCATGCGAAATATTCAAAACCAAATCACAGTTTTCAATGGAACAGTTACAGGTTACGATCAAAACCCTACTTTTCATTCATTGGCAAATGCTGTAACCTAATCAACAATCAACCAATTCTAACATATCAGGCATCCTATTGTCAGGCATTTGATTACACAACTACCCACAAACTATTGCAAAAATAATCAGGATTTTCAATAAACACAGAGACATTGTTTGGAGAACTAGGGTTTTGCATGAATCAAATAACCAAGGATTTACATCAGACCATCCATAAACATTTACCTTAGATTGATTCTAGATGAAGAGAGAGATCAAAAGTGATGATTGAGAGCTTGTGCCACCAAGAATGATGAAAAAGATGATTGCAGGAGATGATTGTAGAGGAAGATTGAAATGCATATAATGATTTGTGAGAGAGGTTAGGGTTAGGGGTTATTAAGTTCCACTAATTTCCCTAAACACCCCTAAGTATTATCTATTACATAAAACATGCACACCACATACAATTTACAGTTTCATCATCAAGTTCATGTATTTGTCAAATCCTTCGTAAAGTAACACATAATTCCAACAATGCTAAATGATTGCATGACAAAATTAACTACGCTAGGTTAAGGCATTAACCTGAAGTTACGGGTTGTCACATTATCCCCAACTTGAAAGAAATTTCGTCCCGAAATTTAGCATGCGGTTACTGAGGAAGGTAGTTAAGTTGTATCGTTTACTGGTTTCCCTGGGGTGTCACATCATCCCCCCGTTGATTTGGAATTTCGTCCCGAAATTCTGTAGTAGCTTCAGTCTCAGTAGTGGTTGCACGGTTTCCGAATAACTAGGGATACTTGAGTTTCATTTGGTCTTCTCGTTCCCAGGTGAACTCTGGGCCACGACGGGAGTTCCAACGAACTCGTACAAGAGGTATTCTAGTGTTCTTGAGGACCTTAACATCCCGGTCCGTGATTTCAACAGGTTCCTCGATGAAATGTAACTGTTCGTAGATAGTGAGTTCCTTCAAAGGAACTATGAGGGTCTCATCTGACAGACACTTCTTCAGATTCGACACGTGGAAAACGTTATGAACTGCACCGAGTTCTGCTGGTAGGTTCAGTTTGTAGGCCACCTTGCCTATTCTTTCAATGATTTCGAATGGTCCAACATACCGCGGATTGAGCTTGCCTCGTTTACCAAAACGAACCACACCCTTCCACAGTGAGACTTTGAGTAGCACTCGATCCCCAACATGAAATTCGAGCGGTTTTCTGTGTTTATCAGCGTAGCTTTTCTGACGGTCACGAGCTGCCGCCATGCGTTGTCGTATCTGTGCAATCCGTTCAGTAGCATCAACTACCATTTCTGGACCTGTGATCTGACTATCACCCACCTCTGCCCAACAAAGGGGTGATTGGCATTTATGTCCGTATAATGCCTCGAATGGAGCGGCTTGTATGCTGGTGTGGTAATTGTTGTTGTATGAAAACTCCACTAACGGGAGATGTTTTTCCCAGCTGTTGCCGAAATCGATTACACACGCCCGAAGCATGTCTTCTAGAGTCTGGATAGTGCGCTCAGACTGCCCATCCGTCCGAGGGTGGCAAGCTGTGCTCATGTCTAACCGGGAGCCAAAAGATTTGTGCATTGCTTGCCATAGTTCTGAAGTAAATCGTGCATCACGATCTGAGATAATAGAGGTTGGCACTCCATGCCTTGAAACAACTTCTTTCAAGTAAATGTCTGCTAATGTAGAGAACTTGTCAGTTTCCTTGATAGCCAAGAAGTGAGCAGACTTTGTGAGTCGATCCACGATCACCCAAATAGTATCGTTCCCACGCTGGGATCTAGGCAGACCAGTAACAAAATCCATGGAAATTTCCTCCCATTTCCATTGTGGTATCTTTGGTTGCTGAAGTAGGCCTGATGGTTTCTGGTATTCCGTCTTGACCCTCGCGCAGGTCAAACACTTGCCGACGTAAGTTGCTATGTGGGCCTTCATGCTAGGCCACCAGTACGTAGTTCTTAGATCGTGGTACATTTTATCCGAACCTGGATGTACCGAGTAACGGGACTTATGAGCTTCATCCATTACCAGCTCGCGTAAGTTGCCATAATGTGGAACCCAAATGCGTCCTGTTACGTAGTAGGCGCCGTCTTCCCTTTGTTCTAACCGTGGCCTTAAGCCGCGTAGGGCTTCAGCCCTGACGTTTTCTGGTTTCAATGCTTCTACCTGAGCATCTCGTATCTGTGCAGGAAGACTAGACTGAATAGTAAGTTGTAATGCCCGCACGTCTAGGCGTAGTGTCTTTCCGACTGAGGGCGTCAGCCACAACATTGGCTTTGCCTGGATGGTATTTGATAGCTTATTCGTAATCATTAAGTAGCTCGACCCATCGACGTTGCCGCATGTTCAATTCCTTCTGCTTGAAGATATGCTCGAGACTCCTGTGATCGGTATAGATAGTGCACTTGGTACCGTACAGGTAGTGTCGCCATATCTTAAGCGCGAAAACAACAGCTCCAAGTTCTAAATCATGTGCAGTGTAGTTTCGCTCGTGAACTTTAAGTTGGCGCGAGGCGTAAGCAATGACTTTATCCCTTTGCATCAATACACAACCAAGACCCTGAATCGACGCATCGCATGTGACAACACGTAATTCGAACCTACTTTATGTAACGATACGTGCTTATGTGAACTATTATGATTATTAAACGTTATGATGTTGTGTTTTGTGTAATGTAATGTATGTATGTATATAGTGGCCCAAACGCAGAGTCCGTGTTTGCTATATGTAACTGTCCCGCTGGAGACAGGGTGAAATATGCTGCGGGCACCTTGGCGGATGGTGCCTTAACGTGGTGGAATGCCCAGGTGCAGTTGTTGGGCATCGAGGCAGCGAATGCCACAACTTGGGATGACTTTAAAGAACTGATCAGGGAGGAATATTGTCCTCGGGATGAGGTCCAGAAGTTGGAAAACGAGTACTGTGACTTGAAGATGGTTGGATCTGAAGTCGAAGCGTATGTGAAGCGATCGTATGAATTGGCCGACATGTGCCCAAACTTGTCCCGGCCTATGTCCCGGAGGATTGAGTTATTCATCAAGGGGCTGCCTCCGCGTGTGAAGAGTTTGGTCACTGCAGCCCATCTCAATGATTTGACACAGATTGTTCGTTTGACCCACAAGATTATGGATCAAGAGGTATAGAGTAACTCGTTACCACTGCGTGTTTCAAACACTTCAGCTGATGCACCCACTGCCACTGGGTCCGCTAATGATAACAAAAGGAAGTGGAGTGACTATGATAAAGCCTCTAGCGCGAGTCAGACACAGAAAAGACCAGATAACAACAACAACTGCGGCATCAGCCAGTCGTCTTCCGTCAATCAAGGCCAGGGAAGTAGCCAAAGTCAGGGCTCGTATGCGGGGAGCAAGCCGCGATGTAACAAGTGTGGCTATCATCATTTCGGACCGTGTGGTCGGATGTGTAACAGGTGTGGCAAAGCGGGCCATGAGTCCAGGGATTGTAGGGCCTCACAGCCCAAACACCAGCAGCAACAGAACCAGCAAAACCAGAGACAACAGGGACAACCACCCCAGCAGAACCAGGGTTTCAGGAAGGGGTGCTATCAGTGTGGTGACGAGGGTCACTTTAAGCGGGATTGCCCCCAACTAAACCAGAACGCTAACGACAACAACCGCCCGAATAACAACAATGCTGGGAACAACAATAACAACAACGACAACAATGGGGGAAATGGTGCTCGAGGAAGAGTGTTCCAGCTTGGAGCAGGAGATGCCAGGAATGACGGCAACGTTGTAACTGGTACGTTTCCTGTAAACAATCGTATTGCTTCTGTATTATTTGATTCCGGTGCCGATTGGAGTTATGTGTCCCTAGAATTTAGTCGACGATTAGGGATAACCCCAACACCCTTAGAAGTTAAGCAGGTAGTAGAACTAGCAGATGGTAAGACGATAGAAGCTTCGAATGTCCTTTTCGGGTGCAAACTAGATCTCGTGGGTCAGGTGTTTGATATTGATCTTCTTCCCGTTACACTCGGTAGTTTCGACATGGTAGTAGGCATGGATTGGTTGTCTAAGCACCAAGCAGAAATTTTATGTAAGGAGAAGATTGTGCGTATCCCTCTCCCTGATGGGGAGTCATTATTAGTTCAAGGGCATCGAAGTGGGACGATGGTTGGTATTATCTCGGCCATGCGTGCACAGCAATACCTACAAAAGGGGTACCCTGCAATGTTAGCGTTAGTTACTAATGCTCAGTCCGAGGAGAGAAAGATCGAAGACCTACCAGTGGCGCGAGACTTCGCTGATGTATTTCCAGAGGAGCTACCAGGGTTACCTCCGCACCGTCAAGTAGAATTTCAGATTGATCTTGCGCCGGGAGCGGCTCCAATTGCACGTGCTCCTTACTGTTTAGCACCAGGAGAATTGCAAGAACTGTCTAACTAACTGCAAGAGTTGTTGGATAGGGGCTTTATTCGACCCAGTTCTTCGCCTTGGGGAGCCCCAGTTCTATTTGTAAAGAAGAAAGATGGGTCATTCCGCATGTGCATTGATTATCGGGAGCTCAACAAGGTGACCATCAAGAACCGTTATCCGTTACCCCGGATCGACGACTTGTTTGACGAGTTGCAAGGGTCAAGTTTCTATTCGAAGATCGATTTAAGATCGGGTTATCACCAGGTAAGGGTTAGGGAGGAGGATATTCCCAAGACGGCCTTTCGAACGCGCTACAGACACTACGAGTTTTTGGTCATGCCGTTTGGATTGACAAATGCACCAGCGGTCTTCATGGATCTCATGAACCGCGTATGTAAGCCATATCTCGACGAATTTGTAATAGTCTTTATTGACGACATCTTGGTTTATTCAAAGAACAAGGAGGATCACGAGCGTCACCTACGTCTCATCTTAGAACTTTTGAAGGGAACAGCTGTATGCGAAGTTTTCTAAGTGCGATTTTTGGATTCGAGAAGTACATTTCCTTGGCCACGTTGTTAATGAAAAAGGGATACATGTGGATCCTGCAAAAGTAGATGCGGTTAAGAATTGGGCGGCGCCAAAGACTCCCTCTGAGGTGCGCCAATTTCTTGGTCTTGCTGGATATTATCGGAGGTTTATTAGAGATTTCTCAAAAATCGCACAACCTCTCACCTCGTTGACACAGAAGAACACGGTATACTCTTGGGGAACGAAGCAGGAAGAGGCCTTCCAGTTGTTAAAGCAGAAACTTTGCAGTGCACCGATCTTGTCGTTACCAGAGGGTACCGAAGATTTTGTGGTTTATTGTGACGCTTCGATTTAGGGTCTCGGTTGCGTGTTGATGCAACGCGAGAAGGTGATAGCTTATGCTTCTCGTCAGTTGAAGGTACATGAGAAGAACTATACGACTCACGATTTGGAATTTGGAGCGGTGGTGTTTGCGTTGAAGATCTGGAGGCACTATCTGTACGGTACCAAATGCACCATCTACACCGACCATAGGAGTCTCCAGCATATCTTCGACCAGAAAGAACTGAATATGCGGCAACGACGATGGGTTGAACTGTTAAATGATTATGAATGTGCCATCAAGTATCATACGGGCAAGGCGAACGTCGTAGCTGACGCCCTTAGTAGAAAGGATAATGCACCTAGGCGTGTGCGAGCATTGCAACTCACGATCCATTCCAATCTTCCTTCCCAGATACGAGACGCTCAGTTAGAAGCGTTGAAACCAGAGAACGTTCGAGCTGAAGCTTTACGCGGCTCAAGGCAACGATTAGAACGAAAGGGAGACGGTGCTTACTACGTAACCGGACGCATCTGGGTCCCACTCTATGGTGACTTACGAGAACTTGTAATGGAAGAAGCACATAAGTCACGTTACTCCGTACACCCTGGATCAGACAAGATGTACCACGACTTGAAAACTACATATTGGTGGCCTAGCATGAAAGCTCACATCGCAACCTACGTCAGCAAATGTTTGACTTGTGCTAAAGTCAAAGCAGAACATCAAAAGCCCTCAGGTCTACTACAGCAACCAGAGATACCCACATGGAAGTGGGAACAGATCGCCATGGATTTTGTGACAGGGTTACCTCGAACTCAGGCTGGGAACGATACCATTTGGGTGATTGTCGATCGTCTCACGAAATCAGCGCATTTTCTGGCAATCAAAGAAACAGACAAGTTTTCGCAACTGGCAGCGATATACCTTAAGGAAGTAGTTTCTAGACACGGGGTACCAACTTCTATCATTTCAGATCGAGATCCGCGTTTCACTTCTGATCTTTGGCAAGCAATGCATAAGTCGTTCGGTTCACGACTCGACATGAGTACTGCTTATCACCCACAGACGGATGGTCAAAGCGAGCGCACCATCCAGACACTTGAAGATATGCTACGGGCGTGTGTAATCGATTTTGGGAAAGGATGGGAGAAGCACTTACCGTTGATAGAATTCTCCTACAACAAAAGCTACCACACTAGTATACAGGCAGCTCCATTCGAAGCACTGTACGGATGGAAATGCCGTTCACCTCTCTGTTGGCTTGAGGTGGGTGATAGTCAGATCACAGGCCCTGAGCTCGTGCTTGAGACATCAGAAAACATTGTGCAGATCCAAAACCGTATGGCCGCAGCTCGCGATCGCCAGAAAAGCTACACTGACAAGCGTAGTAAACCATTGGAATTCGAAGTTAATGATCGTGTTATGTTAAAGGTCTCACCCTGGAAGGGTGTGGTGCATTTTGGGAAACGCGGCAAACTAAACCCTCGTTATGTAGGACCATTCAAAATTCTGGAATGAATTGGAAAGGTGGCCTACAGGTTGGAATTACCTGCTGAGTTGGGCAATGTCCATGATGTGTTCCACGTATCACAGTTAAAGAAGTGTTTGGTTGATGAAACACTGGTTGTACCATTTCAAGAGCTGAAAATAGATGACAAGTTACAGTTTGTCGAAGAACCAGTTGAAATTATGGATCGGGAAGTTAAAGTTCGTAAGCATAGTCGTATCCCAATTGTGAGGGTCCGTTGGAACTCGCGACATGGACCAGAGTTCACGTGGGAACGCGAGGACCAGATGAAGCTTAAGTATCCACATTTGTTCCCCAAAGACAAGACAAAACCTAGCGAATCTAATGTTAATGCAACTAGGGAATTTCGGGACGAAATTCCCATTCAAGTTGGGGATGATGTGACACCCGCGGAAAATGCACAGTCATCTTGATTTAGCATTGCACCGTTTTGTGATTTACTTCTGTTTGTGGTGTGCTTATCAAATTTCGGGACGAAATTTCTTTTTAGTTGGGGATACTGTGACAACACGTAATTCGAACCTACTTTATGTAACGATACGTGCTTATGTGAACTATTATGATTATTAAACGTTATGATGTTGTGTTTTGTGTAATGTAATGTATGTATGTATATAGTGGCCCAAACGCACAATATGATCCGATCGCACAACGCTTAATTGAACGCACAAGGCCATTTGGGCCACACCCTTGTAATCGGACCTTAAGGGCAGCCCATGTGTGGGTTCGTCCCATTCCCTCTTTCCCTCTTATGCGCATACAAGCAAACACCCTTAGGGTTTGTTTTCTCTTTTGGTTACAACAACACAACACACACAAACTCTAGTGCTCTTCTCTCTCTAAGCCGGTGGCCATCACTTTCCTTTCCCTCGAAGACCTTTTCCCGAATCGAGTCACCTTCTATCAATCGGTTAGTGTTTGATTATTCGTGGATGATGATTTGATTGTATATGATTATGTGTTAGAATTCATGAGTAGGGATGTTTGCATGATAATCGGATGTCATGCAATATGTTGTTCGGATTCTTGTTAAGTGGATTTTAAACCGAATGTTTGTTAAATCGGCTATATGTCTAGGTTAATCGGACGATATGTCATTGTTCCGGGTATTAGAATTAATCGGCTGTGGTATTGTTGAACTCGGGTAATATGGTTAGATTATAGGGTTTAATTCGATTATATGTTTTGTGATAAATCGATGTTCATGTTTTGATCATGCTAGGGTTCATGAGACTTGATGTTAAGAATGCTTGTTTGATTCGTTTGGATGATAGCAAAACTGTTAATTGAATTGATTTGAAACTGCCAAATCTGTTTACAACTGGTTACGGAAATCATGGACTACAAATCAGGAAGTCAGTTACACACCTTGTCTCGACAAGAGATTGCGAGTCGAGAACTCACTGTCTCGACTCGAGACCAACACACCGGCACAAAACAACACAACTCGAGACCACGGTTGCGGGTCCGGTTGCGACTCGAGACCGTGTAGTCTCGACTAGAACGTGACAACTCGAGACCACCTTGTTGCGACTCGAGACTTTGAAACCAGTACAACCCGAGACCGCCTAGTCTCGACTCGAGATCTCTGGTCTCAACTCGAGACCATTTACACGTACACTTTGTCATTGGGCCTGCACACTGTTACGAGCCCAACTGATTGGGCCAGATACTTGGACTCTGCTTGTTTACGTAATTGTTCTGCTGATGCTTATACGTGAATATGATGATCAACTTGTTACGATGTGTGTGGAACATACGTGCCCTACTAGTATACGAATCTAATTGGGTATGATAACTGTGATAGGACGTGATTGAACACTTCGTAGCTTAATTGAACTGTTGTGTATCATACCGAGCAACCCCAGGTGAGTTCATTGCATTTCTCAAGCATGCGTCCCGGTGGTTTGGGACAACTAGTAAACATTTGGAAGGGAAACTTTGGGTAAACAAATAAATCGGTTTTGGTTATTGAACATGGAATCTATCATCATCAGATTGCCTGTAGGGCAATGGGGGTAATTAGTTGATAGCGCTATTAGGTGGGAAACCTCACACCGGGCCGTAAGGACGGGCGTGAACTAATTATCTGGGCATCATTACCAATGCTTGGTTAGAAGCATTGGGGTTGTTAAGGGGCACACTCCCCTGATACATATGGGCACACTCCCTAGGGTATCTAGCATGTTATGAGCAACACCGTATCGCAACGTTGAATCGCATTAACATACATCTGGTAACAAAACACGTTAACAAAACCTTGAACTCACCAGCGTCGTCTGACACACTTGTCTGCATGCTTGCAGGTCGTTAGAACTCGTGACGTGGTCTTGCTATCTGGGAGTGCTGGAGTGGTCATGGATCGTGGCTTTCGATTAAACAGTTGACTTGGTGGTTTTGAAACTTTAAACAATTGGATATTATTTCACTTATGCTTCCGCTAAACATATTATTTTGGGTTTAACGTTTGGAATTAAACTTGCTTGGTTAATTAGTGACATGTCTATTTAAATACTTGCGTGGTTCAATGTGATTGGTGGCTCGTACTCTGATGTGTCGCACCTCCCGCGGTGTTTCCGCTTGTGGTATTTTTGGGGGTGTTACATCGCAGTAGACAACAAAATCGTCTGTGCCCTCTGGCAATGAGAGAATAGGTGCGCTGCATAGCCTATCCTTTAGATGTTGAAAAGCCGTTTCTTGTGTATTACCCCGACGATAGGTAACACCTTTCTGTGTCAGTAATGTAAGCAACTTTGCGATCTTTGAGAAGTCTTTGATGAACCGTCTGTAATAACCCGCCAAACCCAAGAATTGGCGTATTTCCATTGGTGTACGCGGTGCAGGCCAGTTCCTGATTGAATCTACCTTGGATGGATCAACATGAATCCCATCCTTGTTTACCACATGGCCCAAAAAGTGGACTTCACGAAGCCAGAAGTCGCATTTTGAAAACTTGGCGTACAGTTGTTCCTTTCAAAGAAGTTCCAAAATGAGTCGCAAGTGCTGTGCGTGTTCCTCCTGAATCTTGGAATAGATCAGGATGTCATCGATGAATACGATCACAAACTTGTCTAAGTAAGGCTTGCACACCCTGTTCATAAGATCCATGAAGACTGTAGGTGCGTTCGTTAATCCGAATGGCGTGACAAGAAACTCGTAGTGGCCGTAGCGAGTTTTGAATGCTGTTTTGGAGACGTCCTCATCCCGGACTCTCAGCTAATGGTAACGTGACCTCAGATCAATCTTTGAGTAGTAGCTCGACCCTTGTAGCTGGTCGAACAAGTCATGTATACATGGCAGAGGATAGCGGTTCTTCACTGTCACCTTGTTGAGTTCGCGGTAATCTATGCACATCCTGAAGGTACCGTCCTTCTTTTTCATGAATAACACTGAAGCTCCCCAAGGCGAAGAGCTAGGACGAATAAAGCCTTTATCTAAGAGCTCTTGCAATTGCTTAGACAGTTCTTCCAGTTCGGTTGGAGCTAATCGATACGGTGCGCGAGCTATTGGTGCTACTCCAGGAGCTAATTCGATTTGAAACTCGACCTGGCGGTGAGGCGGCAGCCCAGGTAAATCTTCAGGAAACACTTGAGGAAAATCACGTACAATTGGGATATCCTCTAATCTCTTCTCTTTCGTTGATGCATCTGTAACAAGTGCCAATATGGCAGTGTGACCCTTGCGCAACCACGGCACCACTCTTGTCGCCTTGAACTTCGAGAGGCTCTTTACCCGAACGGGGAATACGAACGATCTTCTCCTTGCATAAGATCTCTGCTTGTTGCTGGGATAACCAATCCATACCAATGACGATGTCGAAACTACCCAGAACTATCGGAATGAGGTCGATGGAGAAAGTCTGACCGGCTAAGACGTTGTTACAACCTTTCACTACATGTGTGGCCTCTAAACTTTTACCGTTGGCTAACTCTACGACATGTTTGGTGTTTAAGGGTGTTGGTGTACGTTTTAACATTTGACTAACTTTTAGAGACACATAACTGGTATCCGCACGCGAATCAAACAATACAGTAACATAAAAGTCGTCGAGAAGAAACTTACCCATAACCACGTTAGGATCATTCCTTGCATCACCCTGCCCCAGCATGAACACGCGACCCCTAGCATCATTGCCATTATTGTTTCCCCCGTTGTTGTTGCCATTGCCCTGATTGTTGTTGTTGTTGTTGTTGTTGTTCTGGTTCTGGTTTAACTGGGGGCAGTCACGTTTGAAGTGGTCTTCAGCACCACATTGATAGCATCCTCTGTTGCCTCGCTGCTGTTGCTGTTGCTGGTTTCGTGGAGCAGGTGGTTGTTGTTGCTGATTCTGGTTCGCAGGTCGTGAGCTTCTACAATCTTTAGCCTCATGACCCATCTTGAGGCACCGCTAACAACGACCCTTGTTGCACTAGCCGTTGTGGTGTTTGTTGTAAGTGTTGCACCTTGGGAGGTTTCCTCAATATCCACCCTGTCTTTGATTACCCGAAGATTGCTGACCAGGGCTCTGGTAGTTATCAGTCTTGCGCTGCTGAACCTGAGACTGAGTTGTAGCTGAACCTTTGCTGGAATCCCCATCCCATTTCGTTTGTTATTGTAGGATCGTGTTTCGACCCGAAAGAGTCGTTCAGAGGAGTTTTCGTCAATTATTGGTGCGGAAAACAAGTAATCAACGTAGAAACAGCTTGCAAATTACTTTAAACACCTTTCTGTATTGAATAATGACAGTTTACATCCAAATCTCGATCCGGCAACACTTCGGTACGAGTTACAAGGTCTCCTTATTATGTTTCGCTCAAATGGCAGTATATATAGGGCATGGAGATCCGCTCCAATGAACATGACTGAATAAGCGGACCTCCATTGGTCACAAAAGCGAACCTAACATGTGACAAATAAGCGAACCTCCCTATGTCACTATGAGTGAACCTTTCTGATTAAGACCCTATGAGCGAACCTATGATCTAAAACATATACAAACTCTTGTTTTCTTGACAAACATGCCCTGATCTAACACACTAAAGCTAAGACTCGATCCAAGACGAAGTCGACAGATGTAGCGCACCAACAGTTATCACTGAGAGTAGCGGAAGTAGTAGCACCGATAGCAATGATACGTTTAGGCAGCCTGTTCTGTTCCACTGCCTGATCTGTGAGGCGATGAGCCAGACGTTGAATATCCTGGATATTATTAAGGTTGGCTCATGTCACGTGGCTTTGAATTTCTGGTGCCAACCCTTTGAGATACAACTCAATACGTCTGATAGGAGGGTCCACCACAGTTGGACACAGAACGGCCAGCTCGTTTGACCTTTTCGTATAAGCTTCAATTTCCTAACCCGTCATTTTCAAATGAAAGAACTCCACTTCTAACTTGTGGATGTCATCACGTGTGCAATATTCCCTCTTGATCAGCTCCTTGAAATCATTCCAAGGGGTGGCGTTAGCAGCTGCCAGCCCTAATATCTGAACTTGCGCATTCCACCAAGTCAACGCAATTCCTTTTAGAGTACCAGTGGCGTATTTCACCCTGCGAGCCTCAGGGCATTCACACATCTCAAACACCGACTCGAGCTTTTCAAACCAATGGAGGAGTCCCACTGCTCCCTCCGTGCCACTGAACGTGCTTGGACGACAGTCCATGAAATTCTTGAAAGTGCAAACAGGTGGCTGAGCGTGTTGACCTGTTGTGTATATAAGAACAGGACAAGGTTAAACACAAGAGTTGGTTTAGGAGTGTAGGATCTAAAGATCCTAGTGTGAGTTACGACTGCAGGGTATACCTCCTGCTTGTGCGGCTGCAAGTGCCGCAACAACTTGTTCGTTAATGAGAGCCGTCAACTGGGCTCGTGTCAAGTTAATGCGTCCAGCCATGATCTTCATAGCAAAGGTAACATAAGTGAGAGAGCGTTCGCGAATAGTGCGATCACAGAAGAGAGTAAGCACACAAGTGTTCTCAGGCAATAACGAATAGTAGGCAATGTAATCTAAGCATACCACGAGCAAAGTTCTATGTAATTCTAGCAAGTAGACAACGTAAACACGAATAGCAGTACCTAGTATGTTGAGTCATGCACGTGGAGCGAAGCGTCGTTGTGGATCATTGAGCACTGTACTGGTTATAGTCTGGTTCTAATAAAAACGTTTTCCCCATATTAAAACCAAGTTCTCTATAACCAATGGCTCTGATGGCAATCTGTCACACCCCCAAAATCCACTCGCGGAACATCACCGCTTAGAGGCGTGACTGACCAGGATCAAGCCACCAATCATATTGAACACGTAAGTAAGTAAAAGTAAATGTACTTCAACCAAACCAATATGAAAGGTGTTCGAAACATAAGTATAATATCAATGTTTAGTGGAAGCAAAAATATAAACCCAACATAAGTAGGTGTATGAAATGTCATAATGTTTAATCAAAGCATTCACGATCCTTGTCCACAACGACCGCGCCTCCCAGTGCAAGCTCCATGTATACCTAACGACCTGCAAGGCATGTAACAGAGAGTCAACAACTAGTTGAGCGAGTTCACAGTGGGTTGTTTAGTAATAATGTTCATTTCGTAAACTGTTTGTTTGTTTACTAACCCATGTATCGTTTATAATTAGATCGCGGCCCTCCAGGCATGTTTGCGAAGATTAGTGGGAATTTCCCATGTATTGTAGACTAGTTATATTTGTATCGCGGCCCTCCAGGCATGTGTGCGAAGTTTAGTATCAGTATCGCGGCCATTCAAGGCATGTGTGCGAAGATCAGTATCAGTATCGCGGCCATTACAGGCATGTGTGCGAAGAGTAGTGGGGGCTTCCCCATGTATCACTAGTCTAGCAGTATCTATAAATGACCTTTCCCAAATGAGGTTAGTAGTGCGTAATTCCCGTAACCATGTAAGTACAATCAGTCAATCAATCCCATTCCCTACCCTGGGAATCCCATGCCTTAGTAAGAGTGTGAACTCACCTTGGTTTGCTCCGTTTGTTATTGTGCTTCTAGTGTTAATTAATGGTTAGGTCCGTTACACCCGACCTAAGGTACATTGCACATAAACTCAATGTAAGTGTTTACGTTCAAATAAGGTTTATAATTCCTTGGTGTCCAAACAACTGTGTTCCGTGTGATAATTGTTTACAGATTGACATGACATAGACTGCACATACATACAGTAACACACAATGGCATGCAAGGTGTTCTTCATACAACACTAAAAGGGTTTTGAACTTAGCATCATAAGTAAACTCGGATTCTTAGGGTTAACACTAAGCTCTAATGCTCATGTTTACAATACTCGGCACTTATATTTACATCAAACTTGGACTACGCACACACATATCAAAAACTCGGACCAAACATCATCACTAAAACTCGGACCATACATCATCAATAAAACTCGGACCAAACATCATCAATAAAACTCGGACCATAATCATCCACAAAACTTGGACCAACCATCACACTAAAACTCGGACCAAACATCATCACTAAAATCTCGGATCAAGTATTCAATCAAAAACTCGGACCTAGTCTTCAATCTAAAACTCGGACCCCATGTAAGGTTTAAAAACCCTGACTCTCATAATCACATTCATCATGACACAAGTAACCTCGGACTTTGTGACTTCACAAAACCCTGACACAAATCTCCGGACTAACAATCATGCGAAATATTCAAAACCAAATCACAGTTTTCAATGGAACAATTACAGGTTACGATCAAAACCCTACTTTTCATTCATTGGCAAATGCTGTAACCTAATCAACAATCAACCAATTCTAACATATCAGGCATCCTATTGTCAGGTATTTGATTACACAACTACCCACAAACTATTGCAAAAACAATCAGGATTTTCAATAAACACAGAGTCATTGTTTGGTGAACTAGGGTTTTGCATGAATCAAATAACCAAGGATTTACATCAGACCATCCATAAACATTTACCTTAGATTGATTCTAGATGAAGAGAGAGATCAAAAGTGATGATTGAGAGCTTGTGCCACCAAGAATGATGAAAAAGATGATTGCAGGAGATGATTGTAGAGGAAGATTGAAATGCGTATAATGATTTGTGAGAGATGTTAGGGTTAGGGGTTATTAAGTTCCACTAATTTCCCTAAACACCCCTAAGTATTATCTATTACATAAAACACGCACACCACTTACAATTTACAGTTTCATCATCAAGTTCATGTATTTGTCAAATCATTCGTAAAGTAACACATAATTCCAACAATGCTAAATGATTGCATGGCAAAATTAACTACGCTAGGTTAAGGCATTAACCTGAAGTTACGGGTTGTCACAATATCGAGCTATACCAACAATCAAACAAGAAGCTAAAAATTAAAGGGTGACACGAGATGTACGAGGAAAGCCCTGGATCAATTTAGATCGCCGGCCCAAAACCTCGGGAGCTGACAATCGCAACTGCCTTGTTCTTCTTACTACTTCAAACTTCAGGATATAGTGCAAGATATGATGCAGATCAACTAAGTGTTACAATGTAATTCGAATGTGAGTGTATGTGTTGCGAGTAATTGCAGCTAGTAGAGAGCAAAAGTGTGTGAAAAAAATTCGTGTCTTCCTACTGATCCGATCATTCCTTTATATAGCAAAATAAATAACAACCTATCCTAAAAATGGGGGATGCTTCGAATATTCCCCTATGAACGTTGGAGACCTTTCTTTATGGCTTCAATGTTGTCTTCTCAACAATTGAGTCCAAGTCTTCAGGAGAAACAATCTTCTTGACCATTATAAGCAAGCCTCTCTAATCTGCACACGTGAACCAATTAGTTATTACCAGGATACTGCATCAAGATGCAACCAATATCCTGATCCAGTATCCTGATCATGATCAAAAGTAATACAGTCAGAATATAATCCAGGATATATGTTCAGAAAACCACCCACAACAATTATCCCCAAAATATATCTGTTGGAATCCCAAATTCAAACGGATAAATTTTAAATCGTATCTCTTGAATCGAGGCAATTAAGTTGATAAGACGGTTGGAATGACAAGCTACAACTTCCCAGGCGATATTTACTCAACACCCCTTATATCCAGCCTATATCTACTCGAATTATTTGAATTATGATCATAACACTTCCGAGCAAATTTCACGTATTCTTCTTCCTTTTCCTTTCTGTTTTTCTTTGCTAATATCCTCCATGGCCATTCGAACAAGATCACATACGGCCGACTCGATTCCCACCTTCAAAGATCAGAATATTCTCAGAGAGCCTGAAAAAGAAGTCTGCTCGTTCGACAATGCCGATATCGCCGCCCTAAGAGCCTCTGGTGCTTTCCCTGCCGACGCGATTATTCGTCCGTTCGACTGAGAGGTCTGATCGGACGTATCTTCCGACGAATGGGTGTGCTTCCTGGCTTACCCTTTTTCCATAGGGCTCCGGTATCCTTTTCTAGCTTAAATTTCCCGCTTCTTTGAACTCACCGGCCTTAGTTATACCCAAACCATGCCTATGGTCTGGCGTGTGCTAGTTACCTTGGACCAGATCAAATCTCGTCATATTCCTGATCTATGCATTGAGGATCTTCCTGTCGCATATCGTCTTCGTTCTCATGGCAACAGCCGTTTTCTTCTTTTTTCAACTTCCAAAAATCCCCTTATCCTCAAGGCCACAAAGAATGAGGATAAGTGGCAACGAAAGTTCTTTTTTGTTAAAAGGGATTCCATCGCTAAGGGTGTTGACCTCCCGGTGAAGTGGTTGACCTCTGGTAGGATTTAGGGTTTTAGGAATATCCCCAAATATATCCTGAAACTATATCCTAAACTGATATCTTTATTTCCTGTGCAGCAAATTTCAAAGAGCTAGCCCATCCGAGTGTAGAATCAGAGCAAAGCATCAATGATATCTACCGACTCCCGGAGAGTGAAAGAACCTTTTCCCTGTCCTTTGCAAGTTCAAGTCAAAGATCAAGTTCCGAAATGTCTGGTAACTTCATTTATACATATTAAACTAATTACAATATGTAAGTATTCAAAAGTTAAGTATTTCTCCCTTCTATGTAGTGCCAGTCATAAATCTTAAGGGCTTCCAGCTAGAGGAGTTGGATAGTTATTCCGGCCCTATACAAGTCAAGCAAGAAGCTAATCCCAAACCAGCAGTCACATCGAAACCCACCAGTTCCAAGACCGCCACTGTTCCCAAACCATCTACAGCCTCCAAGCCTCGTGGTTCTAGCTCACGTAAGAGGGAGGAACCAGATTCTCCTGCTACCTCCGACGTATTCCCATTCGAGAATCATGGGTTTTCAGAATCCAGCAAATTCATGACCGCCTTCCTCAATCAGGTTAGTATACTTATTCTATATCCTGCACATATATACTGAATATATATACTCATATATTTATACCTGTTAATCCGATTGTAGGGTCTTAAGCGTGTAGTGTTCCTTTATGAGGACACATGTGGTTTGAACAAGATGCTAGAGACCAAACTGAAGAAGGCAGAGACCACTGTCGCGGACCAAGCAGCAATTGCCGCCGCCAAGTCACAGCATTACAAGGACAAATATAAGGCGATAATCCAGGAACACTAGGCTGCTCTCAAGAAGGTTACCCAAGAAGCCTAGGCCAAATATGATGCAGCTCAGGCTCAGCACGAACAGGACATGGTTTCTTACCGGGAAAGCCTTAAGGGTTCCGTTGTCATCTCTCTCCTCCAAGCCAGACTGAAAATGGCTTACGAGGCCAAGGCTATGGGCTTTGAATGCCCTTCTTGGAATGTTGAGGCTTGGGAGGTGAAGTTGAGGGAACTCGGTTGAAGAAGGTGGTGCTGCCCCTTAAAAGCAGCGAAGTGGGCAATGATGGATGTTGATGCCGAGGCCAGAACCCACTTTTTAAATCTGATGGTTTGTGGTTGTCGAACAATTTATCTTTTCGTCTGTTGAACAATTTTATTTTCCTGCACTTAGACAATATGATGGCCAAAGGTAGAGGGATCCTGAGTTTCAAGACGAAGCCCTTGGTCATCAATTAGTATGCTTTATTTTGAACAATATAACAGTTGGAGGCGGATGGATCTTGGGTTGCAAGATGAAACCTTCAACTGTTTAATTAAATATGGTTAAAAACTAATTGTGCTTTTGGTGGATGGGTCTCAGTTTGAGATGAAACCAAAAGCACAACCTTTTGCATTGTTAATAAACTAACCTTTTTTGGCCTTATCCATTGTTTTTCATTCTTATTTTGAAAATCTTGGTATGTGTTCTTTGATTTGAATGTAGTTTCAATTTTTAATCCCAGTATTCAATTTCAAATATTCTGACCAAATATCCTGAGAATATATCCTGGTCAGGATACTTATAGATATTCCATCAAGAGTTTTGTCAAACTTGGTTCTAGAAAATTTAGATAATTTGAATAAGGCTTCCAAAGAACAAAAAGGAGAGATTATACCATAAATATAATATATCTCAAGCCTTAGACTTCAATCTTCTTGTAACCTTCCCGTCGAAGATGTCCCCAGTCTGGGAAACTTAGTAAACCAAGTCCAAACTTAATCCTTTAAGCTTTTCACAATGCTTTAAGAGGAATGTCCCCTGTACATGTTGTTTTTAAATACTTAGGAATTTTTGTGCATCAATCGCAACCGATCTTACGTTTGTATATAACTTTAGTATTACAGGGGATAAACCCTAAATATCCTGGAGATAGATCCTCAATATTCTGGGGATATACCCTAAGTATACTGGGGATAATCCCAAATTTTCGTGCGCTACAGGCGGGAGTGTATAAACTCCAAGACTTAGAAAGGTGAAAACCTTTAAACCTTAGAGAGTATGAAAATACCCTTTCGTGAGAGAGGGTGATCAATCCTCATATACCTTTAGGATTCTGGATATAGCCAACAATAACGAAATTGTCAGCCACTTTTACATGGACCGGTCCCGCTATCTTAAACTATTCCTAGATAACTTGCGCTCCAGGCGGGGTGTTTAAACCCAATTCGAGAGAAAGGTGAATACCTTTAAACCTTTGAAGGTGATTTTTCCTGAGTGTATATCCTGGAGCTATATCCCGAAGCATATTCTGCAAAACAACCATGAACTATGGTGGGTGTTATCTTGGCTAATACCCCTCCGATGCTTAAGTCAGTATTGGGTTCAAAAGGAATAAAATTATATTTAAAAGAGATAGAATTCATACCATCCTAAATTAGAAATTAAATTCTAAACTCACTTGAAATAGGCTTTGAGGTGTATAGCATTCTAGGATCTTGGCAATATATCCCCCTCCATATTCCTAAGCCTATATGCTCCTTTCCCAGATTCCGATTCAATCTCATATGGTCCTTCCCATTTTGGAGCTAAGTTTCCATCAGCAGGATTAGTAGTATTCTGAAAAGCTTTCCTCAATACTCAATCTCCAACTTGAAACCTTCTCGTCCTTAGGTTTTTGTTATACGCTCTGGATATCCTCTATTGATATGTTGCCATTCTTAATTTTGCTGCATCCCTTGTCTCATCGACAGTATCCAACTCTTGGCATAAAGCTTCAGGATTCTTCTCAGGATCCCGGAGGTTGGATCTTGCTGTAGGTATCGCCATCTCTGTTGGGATCACTGCTTCTGCTCCAAATACTAAGGAAAATGGGGTTTGCCCAGTTGCACTTTTTACTGTTGTCCTATCGGCCCATAAAACAAAGGGTAACTCTTCTGTCCATCTTCCTTTCTTAGCTCCTAGTCTTTTCTTCAACTTGTTGACAATTATCTTATTCGAGGATTCTGCATGTCCATTTGCTTGAGGATGTACCGGAGTAGATGTAATCATTTTGATTCCCCAACTCTTGCAAAAGTCAGTAGTCCTCTTACTAACAAACTGAGAGCCATTATCACAAATTATCTCGGCTGGTATCCCAAACCTAGTGAGGATATTCCTGTTTATGAAGGATACTACTTCTTGGTCTCTGACTTGAACAAATGCCTCAGCTTTGTCCCATTTGGAGAAATAATCCGTCATTGCCAGCATAAAAACTTTTCCTCCTGGAGCTTTTGGCAACTTTCCCACTATGTCCATACCCCATTTCATTAATGGCCAAGGGGAAGCAATAGGATATAGTGGTTCAGCAGGTTGATGTAGTATATTGTTGTGCCTTTGACACGCATCACATCTTCGAGCATACTCTGCAGCATCTTTCCTCATCGTCGGCCAATAGTATCCTGTTCTTAACACCTTTGAGAATAACAATCTGCCCCCAGTATGGTTGCCACAATCTCCTTCGTGTATATCCTGAAGTACTTCTTTAGTTTCGGGATCCTCCAAGCACCTCAGGTATGGTCCTGCAAGAGATTTCTTATATAAAACATTATTTATAATATTGAATCGAGATACCTTCACCCTAAAAGCCTTAGGATTCTCATCCTTCGGGATGTGTCCTTCTTTGAGGTATTTCATGATTGGGGTCGTTCAGGACTTAGGATCCTCCTCAGGATACGCATCATCAGGATCCTGGATACTTGCTACTTCCTTATCCTGAGATTTGAAAAGATCCACTGTAGGATATAGGATATGTAGTATTGGTATCTGAGTTCCTTTTGGTATTCTGACTGACGATCCTAAGTGCGCCAAGGCATCTGCTTCAGCATTATCCTCTCTTGGTACCTGTTCAAGTGTAAAAACATCGAAATATCTTGCTAATTTTTTGAGAATTTCAAGATACTCGATTAACCTTTCACCTTTGACTGCATATGATCCATTAAAATGGTTAGTAATTAATAAGGAATCAACATATACTTGCAAACTTTTAATATTCATACTCCTGGCCAACTCTAATCCTGCAATCAAAGCTTCGTATTCTTCTTCATTATTAGTGGCATGAAATTCACATCTAATAGCCTGGGGTAATATGTCCCACTGTGGCGATTTTAGTAGTATACCTAATCCTACACCTCTCACATTAGATGCACCATCAGTATATAATGTCTAGAATTCCGAGGTTTCTCCTAGTTGTTGTACTTCTAGGTCTACTTCATTTTGAATATCACTACTGAAATCAGCCACAAAGTCTGCTAGAGCCTGAGACTTTATAGCATTTCTAGGTTCATACACTAGATCATAGGCACTTAACTTTACTGACCACTTAGCCATTCTACCCGACATCTCAGGCTTCCTAAGCACCTTTTTAACAGGATAATTAGTTTTAACATGAATCCTATGTGTTTCAAAATAATGTCTAAGCTTAGTTGATGCCATAACTAGGACCAATATCAATTTCTCTAAGTGTGAATATCTAGTTTCAGCATCTAATAAACTTTTACTAACATAATAGACAGGATACTGCTGACCTTAATGATCCTTGACCAAAACAACACTTACTGCATTCCCTGGTACTGTAAGATACAGGGAGAATGGTTCACCATCCTCGGGCTTCATCAATAAAGGTGCAGTTAAAAGATATTGCTTTAACTCCTGGAAGGCTACTTCATGCTTTTCTCCCCATTCGAACTTTTTATTTTTCTTCAGGATATCGTAGAATTCCTTGCATTTCTCTGAGGATCTTGATATAAACCTGTTTAATGCTGCTACTCGTCCTGTTAATCTTTGTATATCTTTCATGTTGGAAGGTGACTTGATATCCAGGATGGCTTTAATCTGTTCCGGGCTTGCTTCTATACCCCTTTTAGTCACCATGTATCCTAGAAACTTTCCTGCCCCCACTCCAAAATGGCACTTGGCAGGATTTAATTTCATATTATGCTGGTCCAAGATATAAAATGCTCCTTTAATATCCTGTAGATGATCCTCAGCCTTCTTGGATTTTACTACTGATGTGTGCGGTGTGTTATATCTTTTTATGTATATTTTAAGCCCTTTTTAACACTTTAGTCAAATTTTAAATTTATAAAACACGATATTTTACTAACACTAAACACACATATGGGCAAGTGCACCCATCGTGAGCGTAGTATAGCGTTGGTAAGATACCGAGGTCGTACAAGGGCACAAGAGCTTTTAGTACCGGTTTATCCTCAACGTCTAATCAAATCAAAATTTTAGAAAAAGGTTTAAACATGAAAATAAAAACTAAAATTGATAAAAACAAAAATAAAAATAAAAATAGATAGACAAGATAAATCACTTGGATCCGACTCGCCTTTAGTGTAACCTTTGATTATTTCCACACTTTTGCACTTTTCAAGAGATTATCTTAGTTATAGTAGTGGGCCCCTCTTTTGAAGGTGACGTTACCCTCGGCTAAGTAGTTTGAGTCAGCAGGGAAACAATCCTAAGTAGCAGGGTTAATGTTTTAATAGTAGTTTACATATGAGGGGATCAAGAAATTCGAACCCCCGCCATCCAATACCAGTGGGTATTGAAGGAGGTCCTACTAAGCTTGACCCAGGTCCTTGCTGGATCTATACACTGAACAAGGCAAGACGCTTACCAAACCATTCCCTTAACCCCCGACCAGGTAGCCAACATATCTCCATATAGACCGTGGAGATATGAATGGTGTAAATCTTTTATTTTATATAGACAGTAAAATAACGCCAAGACACAACGGACAAATGATAAGAAAGTTTCACCTTCAACATAAAAAACAAGTTATTAAAGTCATTAATACAAAACCAAATAAAAAGTGCGAAAAGATTAAAAAAAAAAGTATTACACTAAATGCTTGTCTTCACCAAGTGATGTAAGAGACTTAGGCAAACATGGCGTTTGATTGTCAATAACTCTTACTATCAATCTTCGATCCCGAGACTACTACCCACACTCTATGATGGATGATGGTGGTGGATGTGGGTTGTGATGGTGGTAGTGGGTGGGTGAAGTGTGAGAGAGGTGGTTTGCCAAGGGATGCTTTTGAAGTGAACCAAGCACCTCTATTTATAGCCTGCATAGAAGCCCGGACACAGCCTCGTGTCCATTGGGCACGGCCCCGTGTCCATCCATCTTCTCTTTCTTCATTAGTTGCAGTTTGTCTGCATTAGTTGACCACGCCCCCGTGTCCGCTGGGCACGGCCCCGTGTGCAGAAGCGTATCTGTACTATCAAGATTTGCTTGGATTCTGTGAATCTTAGCGTTGACCACGGCCCCGTGTGCACTGGGCACGCCCCCGTGTTGGGAAATAGAAGCTTCTACCACTTTGTCTTTTCTGCAGACACTTGGGCACGCTCCCGTGTTCAATGAGCACGTGGCGTGTTCAGCCTTCTGTTCTCTTGTTTTTTACTTGGGAAGATGTTGTCGAGGGGTCGGGCATGCCACGTTTATTCCTTTTCTTGTATTATTGTTAGATTTGGCAGCATTTTTGCTTCTTTTGTTCATTTAAGCTCAATTATCCCTGAAAATACAAAAGGAAGACAAAAGCACACTTTTTCCAACATTAGTACTAAAAAAGGGTTAGTTTTACGCCTCATTTGATGTAATTTATATGTTGCATTTTACACACATCAAATACCCCCACACTTGAATCTTTGCTTGTCCTGCAGCAAAACTCTTTATAATGTGGCTTACACACCCAAATGGAATGGGTAGAAGATAAGGTTTTGGGCTTGTCTTGAGTGTCGGGAACGTTGTAGTCCATGTCTTCCAGCTTCAACGTCCATAATCTAACTGATTTGCCCGAGTCTTATGGAGAAGAAGTCCACTTCAACATTAGAGACTTGCACAATTTAATCTGCACGTGGGTTAATTAGTTACTACCAGGATATCGTATCAGGATGTTACCAATATCCTGATCCGGTATCCTGGTCACAACAAAAGAAACATAGTAAGAATATTAGTCAGGATATACGAGCAGAAAATCACCCATAACAATTGTCCCCAAAATATATTTGTTGGTATACCAATTCCAACGGATATATTTTAAAGATTATCTCATAAATCGAGGTTATTAAACTGAAACAATGGTCAAGATAGCATTATGCAACTTCCAACGCGGTTTTCACTCGATGGATATCTATTACGCCCCTATACCTTCTCTCTTTCGGTTTGAAAACCAAATATCATCAGCAGAATCTCCAGGTAATTATTCATCCTTTCTTCATTCCGTGCTAATTTCTTCATTCTACTTCCAATGGCTACTAGAACCCGTTCTCATACCGGCGAATCGACGGAGACCTTCGTTCAGCAAAACCTTCTCAAGAACCCCGAGAAGGAGATCTGTGCCTTTGATAACGCAGATATCGTAGCGCTGAGAGCCTCTGGCGCCTTTCCAGATAGCGCGATTATCAGACCATTTGACCGGTCAGTTCTATCGGACGTTTCTTCTGCCGATTGGGTCTGTTTTCCGGCATATCCTTTCTCGCTAGGCCTTCGGTATCCTTTTCCTGAATTCATGATGCAATTTTTTCAAACCATCGGTCTTAGCTTTGCCCAAACAATGCCCATGGTTTGGAGGGTACTGATCGTACTTAACCAAATGAAAAATCTTCACTTTCCTGACCTCTGCATCGTAGATATTCCAATCGCCTATCGTCTCCGATCACACAGCTCCAGGCGGTTTTTACTTTTTTCCACTTCCAGTAAACCCCTCATTCTTAAAACCACCAAAAATGAGGACGGATGGCAACGTATATTCTTCTTCGTTAAGCGAGATTCCATCTTCGAGGGTTCTAGCCTCCCGGTGGAGTGGTTAACCACCGGTAGGGTTTAGGGTTTCAAGAATATCCCCAAATATCCCTAGGCCTATATCCTGTGCTAATATTTTTTTTATTTGGCCCTTATGCAGTGAACTTCAAAGAAGTGGCCCCTCCTACTGGAGAATCTGAAAAGAGAATCGAAGCAATTTACCGGTTACCGGAAGGTGATAGGAGCTTTTCCACACACCTCCCAAGTTCTAGTCAATATTCATCATCTGATATGTCTGGTAAGAGTTATTTTGTAAATGATTGATTAGTGTAATATAATGAAAGAGTGGTAAGGATTTAGGACTTCTCCTTTATGCAGCACCAGCCAAAATCCCAGAAGTTATCGACCTTGAGGAGTTGGACAGTTACTCCGATCCTGTCCAGGTCAAGAAAGAGCCATGTCCCAAACCTATTACTTCATCCAAGCCCAGCAGCTCTAAAGCCATCATCATTCCCAAGCCTTTGCCAGCTACTAAGCCCCGGAGCTCAAGTTCTCGCAAGAGGAAAGAGACTGATTCACCTGTGACCCCCGAGACGTTTCCCTATGAGAATCACGGGTTTATCGAGGCAAGCGGGTTCATGACCTCCTTTCTTAACCAGGTATAGATTCTTATTCCATATCCTGCACATATATGTCAAAGCAATATCTTGGTTATTATACAATAATACCTGTGTTTTTCGGTGTAGGGCCTCGAACGTCTGGTTCATTTGTACGAAGAATCCTGCGGGCTTAACAAGATGCTTGAGTCCAAATTGAAGAAAGTCGAGGTTACCATTTCCGACCAAGGTATGATTGCTGCTGCTAAATCTCGACATTACGAGGACAAGTTCAAAGCCATGACCCAGGAGCATCAGGCTGCCCTTAAGAAAGCTACTCATGAAGCCCAAGCCCATCTCGACGCTGCCCAGGCCCAACATGAACAGGATATGGCCTCTTACCGGGAAGGCCTTAAAAGCTCCGTCGCCATCTCCCTTCTTCAGGCCAGGCAAAAAATTGTGACAACCCTCATAATTATAGGTATCCGTACAATTAATTAAAATTAAATTTGTGCTTAGTGACTGTGCTTAATTACAACCGATGATATAAACTGCTTTATGATTTCTGTATCATACATACATGTGCATCACATTTCATACTGTCACACCATTCATTACATACACACTTTAGTGACATACTTGATGCACAAAGCATAGTTAGCACAGTTAGCGGGTAACCCGGAAATATACTGACAGTGCCAGTACATAGGCAGACAATATTTTGAGGCCCAGTATAAGCCAGAGACAAGGTACTACACTAGTATGGAGTGTAAGGAAGTAAGGACCATAAAACTGCGTCACTAGGTGATAGTTTAAGTGCCGGAAAGTGCCTAAAACCCACTCAAAGTGCAGAATTCTGCATTTACCATTAAAATTTAGCATTTTAACATGCTAGTAACTTGCAAAAATATGGCAAAATGGTCCTGTATGCTTTCCTAAGTGTCGGGAATTAAAAGTGTCACAAAAGGTTACATAAAGGACACTATACGGAATAACTTAGCACTTTAACGGAACGGTATCTAACCGAATAACCGGACATTACCCGGGATACCAAAATATTGTTAAAAATATTGTTTCACTTTTTTCTGAGCTAGTCATGGTTCCCGAGCACACTAACATATTACATAAAGCATGTTACACACTAAACACTAGATATTACACTTAACACCCTACTAATTAACCTTTACCATTTAAACTTTACATTTTAACCCCCCCCCCCCCCTCATATGACCGTCCCCTAAGGGACCCCACATCAAAGATTTCTAAATCTTCATAATATCTTCTAATGATCTCCTTGGAATTAGCATGATCATGTTGGTACCTCACTAGACACTTTATCCATTGGACATTAGGATTTAGCTTTATAAATAACCATTATCTCCTTCACTTAATCACCACAAAAAATTCCTTCTCTCCCTCTTCACATTAGCTACGGTCGAAACCCCCCTATATACCACCACCATTTTCCAATTTAATCCCACTAATCCAAGTGCACTACAAGGTGATACAACGTGATTTAGAAGGTTTGGTGAGCTCGGATCTTGAAGGACCTCTACCACAAGCTTTTATCCACTCATTTTCTCCATTGATCTTCCCTAGCTTTAAGCTAGTTGTAAGATTTCTTTAAACTCTTGTTTATTTCATATTCTTAGTGGTCAATAGATATATTATGATGAAATAACTAGAACACTAAAAGACTTGAATCTTGAATCATGAAACATAAGCTTAAATAAGATGAGACATGATGAAATAATGTTAGTATGATGTTGCTTAGTGAATGTTGATGATTACTTGTTGATTACCAGTAATATGATGATTGATCATCATATGGAACATGTTAGAGTATGATTAAAAACATGGTTTAACAAGTTAGAGATGATTATGTGCTCTCATGAAATAATCATCTTCTAGACTAACATGAACCTGAAGGTAAAAATAATTTTCTTACAAAGTAACAAACCAAATGAACTAGAAAACTTGTGAACCCAAGACTTGTGTATGATTTTCCAAGAAAAACCAAGTTAAAAGATGGTTTTTGAAAGATCGTAACTTTTCTTACACTTACATTATTTTTGGAAATAAAATAAGTGTAGGAAGGGTAGTAAAACAAGAAGATGTTGTAAATAAATATTTTTGTAAAATGAGTTCACAAGTTGTGAACATCTAGAAATCCCGAGAATGAGATTTTAACAAAAGTAAACACACTTTGGAGGGTAACTAAACCCACTAAACACCCCACTAAGTTACTACGCGTTTTTTTTTAAAACATCAAGTTCATGTTATATATTAAATGGAATAGTTTTGCACTTGGTGAGTGTAATATTGTTTAGAGTATGATTTGTTGATGATTGTTTGAATGATTTTTCGAAAAGAAAATGATATGCTAGATAGCATGGACACCTCCATTTACAAAGGAAACTATGGCGAAATTTCCTAAAAATTCCAACACATAGAAATTATTTTCTAACAAGTGTTTACAAATATGTTTTTAACTTCGTTTTCAAAATAAACCTCGCCATAGGTTTTGTTACAAAAATACAATGTATCGGATGTTGATTTTTATAAATAAGATGGACAAATATATATTTAGAATATATATTTTATAATAAGACACTTGTGTGGATATTTGTTTATTTTGTGGAATAGTTATATTATTTTAGAGTAAAATAATGTAACTTATCAAAATACCATGGAAGTTACAACTCCATAATAAAACCAAAAATCACAAGGAATAAATATTTAAGTTACACACTTGGCATTGTGAAAACCGAACGCTAAAACGTAACTTATGAAATATTCCGGAAAATGCTTTTACAAACATATTTTTGGTAAATATTGTTTTGGATACAAGAAGTGAGAATATATTATTTTTGAGGAGTTAAAAATATATATTTTCCTAGTATATTTAGAGGATATATAATTTTTGAGAAGAATATATATTTTCTTGGGAATACATTATTTTTGACAATTAAGTTAAATATATTTTCTAAGTGGGACTTAAAAATATATTTTTTCGCAACTACAAATATACATGTATAAGTACCCCCATCCTTGGGAAGGATATACGAAGTTAAAATACTTGAGAAGTAGCAGGATTAGTAGTATTCTGAAAAGCCTTTCTTAATACCCAATCTCCAACCTAAAATCTTCTAGTCCTTATATTCTTGTTATATGCTCTGGATATCCTCTGTTAATATGCTGCCATCCTTAGCTTTGTTGCATCTCTTGTCTCATCAATATTATCCAATTCCTAGCATAGGGCTTCGGGATTCCGCTCAGGATCCTGGAGGTTGGATCTCGTCGTAGGTATCACCATTTTTGTCGGGATCGCCGCTTCTGCTCAAAATACTAAGGAAAATGGGGTTTGGCTAGTTGCACTTTTTACTGTCATTCTATCAGCCCATAAAACAAAGGGTAATTCTTCTGCCCATCTTCCCTTCTTAGCTCCAAGTCTTTTGTTCAAATTGTTGACAATTATCTTGTTTGAGGATTCTGCTTGTCCATTTGCTTGAGGATGTACCGGTGTGGATGTGATCATTTTAATTCCCCAACTCTTGCAAAAGTCAGTAGTCTTCTTACTTATAAATTGAGAACCATTGTCACAAATTATCTCAGCTGGTACTCCAAACCTAGTCAGGATATTCCTCTTAATGAAGGATACTACTTCTTGGTCTCTAACTTGAACAAATGCTTCAGCTTCAACCCACTTAGAGAAATAATCAGTCATTGCCAGCATGAAGACTTTTCCTCCTGGAGCCTTTGGCAATTTTCCTACTATATCCATTCCCCACTTCATGAATGGCCAAGGGGAAGCGATAGGGCAAAGTGGCTCAGCAGGCTGATGTAATATATTACTGTGTCTTTGACATACATCACCTCTTCGAGCATATTCTGCAACATCTTTCCTCATCGTCGCACAATAGTATCCTGTTCTTAATACCTTCGAGAATAACGACCTGCCCCCAGTATGGTTACCACAATCCCCTTCGTGTATATCTTGAAGCACCTCTTTGGTTTCGGGATCCTCCAAGCACCTCAGATATGGTCCTGCAAGAGATTTCTTATACAAAACATTATTTATGATAGTGAATCGTGATACCTTCATTCTAAAGGCCTTAGGATTTTCATCCTTCGGGATGTGTCCTTCCTTGAGATATTTCATGATTGGAGCCGTCCAGGACTTAGGATCCTTCTCGGGATACTCATCATCAGGATCCTGAATACTTACTACTTCCTTACCCTGAGATTTGAGAAGATCCGTCGCAGGATACAGAATATCTAATATTGGTATTTGGGTTCCCTCTGGTATTCTGACTGATAATCCTAGATTTGCGAAGGCATCAGCTTCAGCATTATCCTCTCTCGACACCTGTTTAGGTGTAAAACCATCAAAATATCCTACTAATTTTTTCAGAATTTTGAGATACTCGATCAACTTCTCACCTTTAACTGCATAGATCCCATTAAAATGATTAGTAATTAACAAGGAATCAACAAATACTTGTAAACCCTTGATATTCATGCTCTTAGCCAATTCTAATCCTGCAATTAAAGCTTCATATTCTACTTCATTATTAGTGGCAGGAAACTCACACCTAATAGCCTGGGGTAATATGTCCCCCTGTGGCGATTTTAGTAGTATACCCAAACCTACACCGCTTACATTAGATGCACCATCAATATATAATGTCCAGGATTCTATGTCTACTTCGTTTTGAATATCACTACTGAAATCAGCCACAAAGTCAGCTAGAGCCTGAGACTTTATGGCATTTCGAGGTTCATATAGTAGATCATAGGCACTTAAATTTACTGACCACTTAGCCATCCTACCTGACATCTCAGGTTTCCTAAGCACATTTTTAATAGGATAATTAGTTTTAACATGAATCCTATGTGTTTCAAAATAATGTCTAAGTTTTGTTAACGCCATAACTAGGGCTAATATCAATTTTTCTAAATGAGAATATCTGGTTTCAGCATCTAATAAGCTTTTGCTAACATAATAGACAAGATATTGCTGACCTTCGTGATCCTTTACCAGGACAACACTTACCGCGTTCCCTGATACTGCCAGATACAGGGATAATGGTTCACCATCCTCGGGCTTCATCAATAGAGGTGCAGTTGAGAGATACTACTTTAATTCCTGCAAGGCTGCTTCATCCTTCTCTCCCCATTCGAATTTCTTATTCTTTTTCAGGATATCATAAAATTCCTTTCATTTTTCCAAGGATCTTGAGATAAATTTGTTTAATGCTCCTACTCGTCCCGTTAATCTTTTTACATCCTTCATATTTGATGGTGACTTGATGTCCAAGATAGCTTTAATCTGCTCCAGGCTTGCTTCTATCCCCCTTTTGGTCACCATGTATCCTAGAAACTTTCCTGCTCCCACTCCAAAATGGCATTTGGCAGGATTTACCTTCATATTGTATTGGTCGAGGATATCGAATGCTCCCTTAATATCCTGGAGGTGATCCTCAGCCTTTCTAGATTTTACTACCATGTCATCGATCTACACCTCCATGGTGTCCCCCAGCTTTTCTTTAAATATCATGTTCACCAATCTTTGGTACGTTGCACCTTCATTTTTTAAACCAAAAGGCATAGCAGTATAACAATAAATACCTGTCAGTGTCATGAAAGCAGTATCCTCGTGATCCGAGGGTTCCATTTGGATCTGCTGGAATCCTGAGGAGGCATACATGAAGGTTAACATCTCGTGGCCAGCAGTAGCATCCACCATTGAATCAATATGAGGTAGAGGAAATGGTTCCTTGGGACAAGCTTTGTTCAAGTCCGTGTAATCTACACAGACTCTCCATTTCCCGTTTTTCTTTTGCATCACAACTACATTCGCCAGCCATTTGGGAAATTTCACTTCTCTAATAATCTTGCTCTTTAATAATCTTTCAACTTCTTCCTGAATGATTCTGTTCCGTTCTGGAGCAAACTTCTTTCGTTTCTGTTGGACAGGCTTGAAGGACCTATCAATTTCGAGCTTATGAGTTATAATATCCTTGGAAATACCTGTCATATCCTCGTGTTTCCACGCGAATGTTGACATCCCGCATTTCAAAAAGTTAGTCAATTGGTTTTCAATATCCTGAGGGATATTGGTTCCAACGAGCACCGAGATATCCGGATTATCCTGATCCAGGATAATTTTCTTTACATCCTGTTCTGAAGCCTCCATGATATCCTGGCCTCGCATCTTTAATTGCTATGTTGTACTAGGCTTTGTCGAGGATTTCATCGAAGAAGAATAACACTCCTTTGCTTCCTGCTGATCACTCTTCACCTTGACTACTCCCCAAGGGGTAGGGATCTTGATGCATTGATGATAGGTTGACGGCACATCTTTTATATCATGGATCCAAGGCCTACCTAATATAATATTATAGCAAGATAAGGAGTCCATGACACAAAAGCACAGCATTGAGTTGACCCCTTCAACATACACGGGCAACTTTATCTCCCCTATGGTATTCCTGGCTTCTCCACTGAAACCAACAAGCACAGTGGATTTCGAGGTAATATCCATCGGGGATACATTCATCCTCTTCAACATTTCCAGCTGAATTATGTTGACGGAGCTGCCATTATCCACCAGTAACCTGCGCACAAAATGGTTAGCAACATATAACGTTATTACCAAAGCATCATGGTGAGGATCCTGGACAGTATCCCTGTCATCGCTATTGAACGTGATCACTTTATCAGTTGTGAGGGTTGACATCCTGGTTGGCTTATCTCCCCTCTCTGCCTTGGCTTCCTTCGCGTGCCTTTTCGCCGCGGAATATGACGTCCCGCAAATGTCAGACCCTCCTGAAATGAAATTAATTATCTTGGCATCCGCAGGAGGTGATGCTGCTCGTTCAGGATCCTTCTCAGTATTCAGACCCTTATTCTTCTTTCTTCCCAGGAGATCCTTCAGATATCCCTTCCTCAAGAGATAGCTTATTTCTTTTCTTAGAGCAATGCAATCCTCAGTAACATGTCCGAAATCCTCATGGAAGGCACACCATTTGGACTTATCCTTCCAATCAGCTTTTTATTGATTCTTCCCCGGCCATCTTGCTTTGTCTCCTAAACCCTGCATAGCATACATCAGTTCAGGTATATTAACAGAAAAACAATATTCAGACAACTCAGAATACTCCTCAGGATCCTCATCTTCAACAGCATTCATTTTTTTGTTGTCATTTCTACCATATGGCTTAGGGCGATATGGTTTATACAAGAATTTTGATTTCCTATTGGTTAACTCAAAGGTTGTGGATGATTTCATCCTCTCTTGCATCTTTTTGTCATCCTCTAGCCGAATATATCTTAAAGCCCTGTTATGACATCTGTGCTTGTGATATCATTGTACAAACTCTAAACAATACAATATTAATAAAACAACGAGTTTTGATTCCCAATGTTTGTTATTTATGTTTGATTTTATGCACATGTTGATTTTTGATCGATTTTGAATTCTATATAGCTTTCTAGGAAGTTATACGCGAACTGGTGCGTAAACGTAATCAGTTTAACGCGACAAACACTCCGGAATAGCAACATAAGCTTAACATACCTTAAATAACCTTTATATAACTTAGAAATAAGTTTTGAAGGCTTTGGTATGGCAAAAACAAGGTTATTCCCTCGCAGGGACTATTTGCCTCAAACTGCAAAAGTCTGCCATTTCGTTAGGAAATGTACAGTCCAGAACATGATCATAAGTTAAACATACCATATATAACCTAAACATGGCTAAGAAATAAGCTTTGATTGGTTCGGTGTGCGAAAACATGCTTATATGATCTTACAGGGGCTAAAAGTGTAAAAAACGGCGTAAGTTTGCATTTTCGCGCATATCTTACGTTCTGACCACATCTGGACATCCAAAATTTTGGTACACACTAAAATATTTTTATTTTAGTGATCGGCATGCAAAAATACCATTCGTCGCTTAATTTGGTTCGTTTTCGCGTCCGTTTGAGTTTCGTCGTAATTTAGCGAATAACACGACTGTACGACCAAATGAGCTGACATCCGAGAGTTTTCTGAGCACATTTTGAGTCCTCTAAACTTTATTGACCTTGTAGAGCCTTGAAAATGGCTTAACGGGTGTTAAAAGTGCCTAAAATGGACTCGAACACATGCAGGGACCAAAGCTGTTAATATGTGAAACTTTGCTGATCTGTGAGGGCCAGGTGGGCCGCCTAAGGTTCCCCCCTATCCTTACGCGGGTCGTGTGAACATGCCAGCGACCAGAAATCATTTTTCAGCAATCTGTTGTTACTTCAGGGGCTGTTATGGTAACTTCTTTGTGTGATGGGCAAGTTTAAGTGATCACCAAGATTCCCAATCAGTTCCTAACACTTGTAGGGCCATGATTTCTTGCTTCTTGGTCACACAAACATGTTTCATGATCTTGTGATCTTGCAACAAGTATAAATAGCCTTGCATTTCATTTGAATTCCTCACACTTGATCTAAAATTCTCTAAGTTGGGGTTTTAATAACTTCATACCTGAGAGTTTATAAGATCAAGTTCAAGCAAGGACCTTTTGTAAGCCTTCTTTCATTCTTTTATTGCTTTCTAACTTAAAAAGTCAAACAGTGTTTGACTTTCAGTTTGACCAGTCAATGGTCAACGCAAAGTTCGGTTGAACTTTGCAACGTGATTGTAATCACGATGGTTATAATCCTTAGCGATTATACCTACTGATTACCACGTTAACTAGGCGTAGTGACGAGTCAAAGTTTCGGTCAAAATGCGTTTTAGCACGCATTTCGCCACGGAACTACTTTTAGGTATCAAAACACTTTGTTTTGATACCAAATCAGTTTTCTAAGTAGGTTAAACATGTTTTGACATGTTTAACGCGTCACTATTAGTTTCGTGCTTGTTTAGGGTCTTAAGTTAAGCGGTCGAAACAACTGCTTAGACTTTCGAACCCGACCCGTTTGGTCGATCATTAGGATCCGACCAAGCTTGCTTAGTGATCATAGTTGCATAGGGAATAACCTCTGAGGTTATACCTTATGATCACATAGGATTGGTTAGTCATTTGCTAGTTAGCTTGTATGCCCATAGGAAATGACCAAAACGCCCTTTTGAAGCATAAATCCGTATTTTGCCTATGTGAACATATTTTTGACATATAATCTGATTTAGTAACATGTTTAGGGATAATTGAGCATGTAAGACTTGGCATAGCACATAGTTAACCATCCGAACCTATTTTACTCAAACGACGCATTCTAGTAGCTTATACTACCATAATGGGTCAAAACGGGTCAAAAGCACTTAGGTAGACTTTCAAATCAGAATGTAAGGTCTATTAAATCATACCATATGAGTTCAAATTCTCATTTGATTTATAGAACCTCATTCTATCTTATCTCCCGATCTAGGACCCGTTTATTAACATAGTTACCTATATTAGGTGTTGTTTGATTCGTGATCCTTGAAGCCTTATTTGTTCTTATTATCAAGACTATTAGGCAATCCCAAGTGAGTACATAGTTCCCCTCTTTTACCGTTTTCAAATACTTTGGGGTGATACACATGTACATAGGTGTTACTTTCGTGCATTTCATGCTTTTATGACATAAACATGCTAGTTTCATCTAGTACATATCTAGTACATGATTTCAATTATGTTTTGCTATGTATGTTAAGCATGCTAGCACATCGATTTATTACACATTTGCTGCATATGTTTACTTAGCATATGTACACATTGTTTTACACGACATTTCTGCTATGTATGTTTACTGAGCATGCTAGCACATTGTTTTACATGAACATTTCTACTAGGCATGTTTACTTAGCATTCCTAGTACATGGTTTTCACATGCTACATTGGTTATGACATTTGGGGTGCTTAATCGGGACAATAATACATTCATTAACATTGATCACACCGCTCGGTAGTATGTAATGGTACCATAGGAATTGACAACTCCCGTTTCCGACTTCCTAGGTTTGTTTGGAAGTTGGGAATGACAGAATCCGACTACATAACTTAGATAAAGCTTTAATTTGTTTAAAGGTTTGTCGCCACAGTCGCAAGGCTTGAATGTATACGATTAACATTACTGCATAAATGTTTGTTATCATAAAGCATTGTTTTCTACAAAACATAACATTTGATTTAAACTTAGGTTTATTCAAAAACCTTGTTTTGTACATTTTCCTATGGTTGAGTAATTACTAGTTATTCACCATACATGACATTTGTTTTCACATTGATATCATTACATAGTTTAAGTAGATGTCTTCCTACTTGCTATGCATTTCATTGGTTATGCATGATACATGTTACACATGACATTAAACATGGTTTATGCATGAACATTTTGACATTAAACATGACATTTTGTTGGTTATTGATAAGTGACTTATGTAACGGGGCTATGTGTTATATGATAAAAACATGGTGGATACACCGCTGGTACTTCCTATATATAAGTGCTTTTATTGTATTATACATCGTTGCGTTATCTAAACCACTTGGGCAGGACATGAAACATTTTATACAAGAACATAACATTGTTATACAAATTACATATTTTATACAAATTCACTTTTACTTGGTTATTCATTTAACCATGCATTGTCCTTTCATCATCATTTGATTTTTCATATCGATTTTCATATGATTTCATAAATGAAAACATTTTACAAGGTTCATGACTACATTTTGTTAAAGACTTTTTAAACCACAAGTCATGAATCCTGCATAAATAAAACCTATGTATCTCACAGGCATTTTTATGCTGACGTACCTATTTTTACATGTGTTTCAGGTGCTAATGCATGATGATGTTTGTGCTTCACTTAGGCGGACTCGGGCCTTAGTGACTTAAAAGACTGCTAATTATGTTGTTTTAGTTTGAACTCAAAAGATAATGTAGACTTTAATCTTAATAATACATAACTTTAATTACCATGGTTATTGAAACAATAATTCGGTCGCAGCACTCCCCGACGTTTCCGCCGCGGTTTGTTGTTTTACGCAGTCGGGGTGTGACAGAAGAGTTGGTATCAGAGCCAATGGTTATAGGGAATTAGTGTTGGTGCATACATCTGTCGACTTCGTCTTGTATCAAGTCTTAGATTAGATTGTATAGATCAGGGCACGTTATTCAAGAAAATAGAAAAGTTTAGAGTGTTAGAGGCTGATTTCGCTCCTAGCTACACTTGTAGGTGATTCCGCCCGGAATCACAAGTGGCTAATTCCGCTCCAAATGACTCTTGTATGTTTCGGGCGGAATCAGGCATCTATAAATAGATCATTACGAGTGATATCAGAAAACGAGTTCCTTGTATTCCATGCCGAAGTGCTGCCGGTGTGAGGTTTGGTTGTAATCAATGTCAGATCAATACAATCAGTGTTTAAAGTGAAGATTTAGCTATTTCTACCTTTGTTTCTTGTTTTCCGCACCTGAAACAGAGTAAAACTCCTCTGAACGACTCATCCAGGTCAGTCGCACGATCCTTCAATTGAAATCAGAGCTCAGGAGGAGGAGTTCTGCAGAGATTAGCTGGATTTCATCGAAATTTCTTACTTCTACACCTTCTTTCTTCATCAGGACAAAATTTAACAGTCAAAATTGAACCAATTTTTCACAGACTGTTTAAAATTGAACATAGACAAACCCTTAAAAGTTTCACGTTAAAATTCGGACTAAAAATGGACCAAAACGGACTCCGAACTGATTCCACTCGAACGGACAAAGTCTGATTTCGCTCCAAAACATGATGATTCCGCTCCAAAAATCTGTTTAATTCCGCTCCAGGCTGCTAAACTGCTGATTCCGCTCCAAAATCAGTTTGATTCCGCTCCAGGGTACTAAATCAGAGATTCCGCTCCAGAAGAATTGTTTGATTCCGCTTCAAACTGCCAAACTTCTGATTCCGCTCTAGTGCAAAAGTATGATTTCGCTCGAGGGTTAAAATTCTGATTTCGCTCGAACTTAAAACTGTGATTTCGCTCCAGAGATTGTTTTTCTATTCCGCTCGAAATTAATTGTTTTTGAAAAACGTGATACGTAATCATGAGTGAAGAGTTCTATAACGCGTTCGCTTCATCCCCGACTACTCCGGCTTCCATTGCTCAGAACATGAACTTGGAAAACGAGACCGGAACGTTACAAAAGCCTCCGAAACTGATGAGTATCGAAGAGTACTACGGGTGGAACGATAGATACGAAAACTGGGTTCAGGCAAACCATCTTAGGTCATGGGAGTGTATACTGAAGAAATATGTGTTGCCACGTACTGAGTTGCAAGTTGTGAAAACAATTTCTAAGTTCAATGACAAAGAGCGTGATATGTACAAAGCTGAAAAGATGATGATTAGTCTGCTTCAGCAAGCCATCAAAGAAGATATCTTCATATTGCTTCAGCACGACAAAACTTCAAAATTGATTTGGGATGCACTTAAAGTCAAGTTTGAGGGTAGTGAAAACATGATTAAGAGCAAGAAGGCGTTGCTCAAGAAAGAGTTTGATCTGTTCAGTAGTTTACCGGGAGAAGATACAAAGAAGCTGATTGAACGATACTGCCACTTGGTGCGATCCATGTCAATGCTAAGTATAACAAAAGAGCCTGAAGAGTGGGTAGATAAGTTAGCTGATGCGTTACCGCAAAAAGAATGGGGAACTTATTTGATGATTCTGAAAAATACTGGGGTTTATGATGGATTGTCTATTTCTCAGTTTATTGAAAGGATTGAAAGTCAGGATCTGGAACAGCAAAAGATCGCAAGGATGAACAGTCCAAGTGGTCAACAGGATGTAAAGATGTACTACAAAGGTAGTGTTCCGGAAGCTGAGAAAAGTCCGAAAATACAGACTGCGTTTAGTGCTGGGGATTCAACGGAAAAAGTTGATCAGACTTCAAACAAAAGTAGTGGATTCTCTTCATATCTGAGTGTTAATCCCAAGAGTTCATCAGAAAGTTTTCAGAGTCAAAGCTCAAAAACGGGAAATGGTTGTGTGATTCAATGCAACATCGCTCTAAATCTTCCTGATGGTCAAAGTTTTTCGGAAGAAGTCGCGAAAGATCACATGGCATTACTTGGTTCTGTGCTTCTCTCGTATGAAGGTCTAGTTGCAGGGCGGATCGGGAATCCTATGCTCACAAAGGAGGATTACGATCAGATAGACGCCAAAGAGATGGAATTATTGGATATCAAATGGTGTCTAGCTAGTGTTCTTAGACGAGCTAAAAAATTCAAGCTTATTACTGGGAGAAATGACTTTCTTGATGCACATGTTTCTACTTTAGGTTTTGATAAATCTAAAGTTACTTGTTTTCGATGCAGGGAGAAAGGTCATTTCAAGAGGGAGTGCAAGAACATGGAAGCTAATGGAGCTCAGAATCCGTTCGGAAAAGACGATTACTACCGGAAAGCCATTTATCAGCAAGTGGGTCAGCAACAACTACAAGAACCGCAGGTGGCTCATGGTAGAAAAATCAAGGATTCTAAGAGAGCATGTTTGGTGGATTTTAACTGGAACGACTACATATCACCAGAAAGCAAAGTTTGTTTAGTCAATCAGGATGATGAAAGATTACCTAAAGGCTTCAGCTGGGATATGTTTGTTGATGAAAAAGGAGAGTTCAAAGCATTCATTGCTAAGATCGTTAGAGAACCAAATATGTTTGCCCCATGGATGAAGTCTATTGGTGAGACTGTGAAGAATGTGGAGGAAGAGTCTGTTGTATCTGATGAAAGCTCACAGAGTGCAGATGAGAGTTCACAAAGTGATGCGAGTTCAAAAAAAGAAGTTGTCTTTGATCAAACACCATCTGTTTCTGGTTCTTCGGATGATGTGTCTGAAAAATCAATTGAGTTTGATCAATCACCAACTGATGATAGTAGTGATGATGAAGAAGAAAAACATATTAATATTGCAAAATCTCATTTGTCTCCTGAAAGTTTTCATTTCTATTTTGCAGATCGCTTGGAGAAACTAAAGGAGAAACAAGCTGCAAAAGAACAACAACAAATGAAATCTGAAGATGTTGTTCAGAATGAGAATGCTGAAAATGTTGCTAAGGAGATGATTGAGACTGAGCAAATGAAAAAAGAAGAAAAGGTGACTGAAGCTGAGAAAGTAATCGAAGTAGAGAAATTTGCCGAAGTTAAAAAGATTGTTGAAGTCATCAAACCTTGCACAAAATGTTTAGAACTGTGCAAGGAATGTGCAGTAAAAGATGAGATGATAGCTGAGTTTGAAAAGAAGAAGGAGCAGTTGTTCAATCTCAATTACATAAAGGAATCATATGACGTTTTGAACCGAACTGTAACTGGTCTTCAAAAGGCAAATTCTGAAAGAGAACAAGCATTAACAATGATGAATGCTGTGATGATGACAAAGCAGAAAGCTATCAAGTTCTACATCGAAGAGAGTGCTAAGTGGAAACAAGAGTTGGAAACTGAGAAGATCGAGAATGAGAGAATCAGACGTTTATTGCAGAGTTATTCTAGTTCTGATTATCTTATTGATTGAATTTATCCGACTGTTGCAGGTTTCGAAGCATTCAAGGATGAAAAGACAAAGAAGAAGGATACTGGTAAGAAACCGACTGTTAGCTATAACAAGTGTCCGCCTCCAATCTGGGAAGGTTATTCTCCTAGAAAACCAAACGAAGAGCAACTTGAAAAAGCAGTCAATATAAAGTTAAAAACCAACACAACTGATGAATTACCAGAAAACATAGATGTCACGTTTACCTCGTCCGATACTGATCATGAGTCTGAGTTAATCAAAAAGGTGGTCGATCAGGTGTTGGAAACTGATGAAGAGTCTGAGTCAAAGTCTGAATCTGGAGGGTCAAGTTCGTCAGTCAACAGTCCAAAGTCGTCGGTTAAACGGTCTTTTATTAAAGAATTTTTGTTATCAAAAACGAATTTGAATGATGAAACATTTGAAGTAGCATATACTTTGAATGATTCTGACAAGCTATATTCTGACAAAGAGTTTCCAATAAGAAGTGTTCGTTTTGACATGATCAAAAAGGTTTTCAAAATGACAAAAATAAATATTTCTGAAATAAAAGATTTAAATCTTACTGGAAAACCTAAAAAAATACACTTCAAGAGTTCAACAACGTTTAAACAAGAAAAAAAGTTACAATTCTGGTTCTGGTTTTCAAAAGAAACCAAATCAAAATGGTAGCTACAAAAAGAAAGGTTTAGGTTTTATTCCACCAGAAATTTATAAAAATGTAAAAAATTCTAAAACAAAAACATAACTTGTTTCAGGTGGAAGTGCCGAGGATGAACAGAAGAAACCGTTCTGGAGACAATCAAACCAGGAGTTTCTTGCTGAGAAGAAAAGGAATGGAACTGGAGTGTTTCATCCAAGAGAGACTCGAACCTATTTCAAATGCAATGAATCTGGTCACATTGCATGAAATTGTCCGAAAAATGCCAAGATAAAACAGGGAGTTTCTGACAAATTGAAAGAAAAAGTTGTTGATGTTGGGACACCAACCGAAAAATTCAAAATTTTTGAAAATTCAATTTATGAAGTTGGTGAGTGTTCAAAGAAAAATTTTTACAAAAAGAAATCCAAAGACAACCAAGTGTGGGTTGTGAAGAAGGACAATGAGAAAGTCGGCGATGAATTTGGTTCCACAAAGCCAGAAGAGCCACAGGTTGAAACAAAAGATTCAGTGAATGATGATGAATTTCCATCATTGAAATTTGAAGAAATTAAAACGAAAGTTGGTAAGGTTGAAATCTCGGATCAATTTTACTCCGAGAAAAATGAATTTGATGTCGAGAAAACATTCAATGGGAATGTTAAGAAAATTTTTGGGAAAATGCTTGATGGGAAAGCAAAAGGGGTTAAAGATTTTTACGCAAATAAAAAGGCAACATTTAACCCAACAGAACAAGAACTGAAAGAGCTAACAACACCCAAGGTTGGTCAGACTTGGGTGGAAATTCTTTTCCCTTGAATATCTGACTATGCCGGAGATCCCAAGTTTGTAATTGTGGATCAGGAATCGGCATCATTCTTGAAAAATGTTTTTGTGAAAGATTTGAAAAATTGTTGAAATTTTTACAGGTTGAAGGACTACGTCAGAGCTTCCAGGTTGGTAAGTGAGAAGCAGGAATCGGCATCTTTGATTGGTAAATGATCGTGTGTAGATGTTTATTTCCTACACATGGTACAGGTGTTTGTATTTGTACAATTGGTACAGAGGGTGCATTCTTGCATATGGTAAATCAGGGACATTAATTTGTACTTGATTTACTACAAGTGTTTGATGAACAATATGATGAACCATACCCCTAACATACAAATGAACCTACAAGTGGTTATAACAAACTTATTTTCCGGAAAAATCATTGTGATTAAAACAAACTTAAGTGTTTTGAAATCATAATGAGAAAATAGTTTGTTGAAAGGGGGAGTTCTGATTGTTTATGCCTAAGTGGATGGCGATTTGATGCGATTCGATATCGGTTGTCACTTCATTTGTACAGTTTATTTTGAGGTTTTTTGTAATTGGGTCAATAGCTTAGATAGTTTTCAAATTTCCTTTTAAATGTGTTTGCATTTTAGGGGGAGTAGAAAATTCAGAAAATCCAAAAACATTAGAAAATTTGAAAAATCCAAAAACATTATAAAATCTAAAAAGAGTTTTGTTGTATAAAAGAGGAAATGATAGTACATCAGTGGACCGTCACAACATGCTAAAGAATTAGAATGCAAAAATGTGATAAACAATCTCACTGTGGATATGCCAGTAGGTTTTTGCACATTTAGTAAATTGTGACGAGATATAAACCTAAAAATTCAAACTTGCTTAGTTTGTGGGTAACAACTTCTTGGATATATAGGTAACCCCTGAAATCTTGTTTGAAAGGTCTCTTATTCTGAGATACCTGGTCTTTATGCTCAGTGATATCTGGGGGATTATCCCGGGACTTCTGTTGTATGGAAATACTGACCTAGTCCCCGTATAATACTTTCTGCAAATGCTTTAAAATATAAGCTCGCCCTCAGCAAATTGATGAAACAATAAAATTGATAGTCATTGTTGTTGTAACAAAAGATCCTCTAAAGGGGACACACCAAAAGTCGAAGCCGTCATCTCTTTGCGTATACAGAAGTATCGACCTGAGCTCTCACGGCCCTCGCAATTAACCCCTGAACAGATATCAACTGTGGTATACTCACCTGTAAGACTGAATATTGGGATCTGGATACGGGAGTATATTCAAGTAGTGGGACACGCAAATAAGTTTAAGTCATTAAGACATTAACATCATATCTCGGATCAGTTGAACTTTGTGTGAAAATTTAAGTGGACAAATATACTGACAATCTAGGTGAATTGTTTAGAACTTAAAATGAAATGAAGCTTAACGGTGTTAGTGACTCGTCTCATAAACTGATATGATCCTCTTACACAAACTCACAAAAATATTGTTTGTAAATATTTCATTTTTGCATTTCTTTATTACTACAATTGGTGTCTTTATTTTCTTTACATTTCAAAAATCCAAAAAGATTTTCGGTGTGTTTTGACATAAACTTTTGAAAAATTCAGAAAGATTTTCAACAACTGATGTTGGAAAATTGATTTTCAAAGTCCCAAGGGCTAAACATGATGACATTGTTGTGAGGGGGAGTGTATCTTGAACATCAAATGTTTTTAAATCAACAAGTGGTTCATCAAAGAGGATAGTTTCTTTTGAGAGAGAGTCAATGTTAATGCATTATTCTAAAGTGTTAAATGTGTAAAACTTACTTTGAGGTAGAGTTTATGCAGGTTAAGTATGATAGAAAGCCAGTTTGATCGATTCTTAGAAGCTTATGTGTGACAACTCGAATTTCCAAGATTCCTATTTCGCATTTATTGCACGTTCTTGTATTGTTTAGTTGATTATTTGCACAATTAGTTGCTATGGAACTGTAACGTTTTAATACAATGAAGTGTATTGTGTGATTATGCATGGTTATGTGTTAATTGTGATAGACTTGTCAAATGCATAAACTTGGTGGTGAAACTGTGAAACTGTTTGAGATGGTGTACTATTGTAAAATATATTAATTAAGGGTGTAGAGAGCTATTAGTGAAACTTAAGCTATACTTAACCCTAATCCCTTGTTCACTAATCATTTTCACAAAACCAAAGCACGTACTGCATTCTCTAATCTCCTAGCAATCATCATCACCATCATCATTGGCAAGATATTCATCACTCTTGATTCCACATTTCTCTAGAATCAATACAAGGTAATTGTTAATGATTGTTTGTTGATTATTTGATTGATATCAATTCTTGATTCTTGTAATCCTTGCAAACCCTAGTTCTTGATATGATGGTCCTGTATTTACTGAATTGAATTTTGATTATTGTGTTATGATAATGATTAGTCGTGAAATCGTTGTTTGATGACAAGATATGCTTGATAGGATGAAGTTGTTAATTGTTAAAGTGATTCCTGTTATGCAAAGTATATTATTAGGGTTTTCTGTTCGTATGAAAACAAGAACGTAACTGATCTGATCCGTTTGATTCTATGCAATGATTGGAATTCGCGCATGTTAGTTGTCTGAGTTTTACAACACTATGAAAGGTCCGAATTTTAGCCTAATATGATTGTCTGAGTTTTGGGTATTGCATATGGTCCGAATTACTTGATAATATATGTGTCCGATCTTTATATCAAGACAACATGGTCCAACCTTTTAAATGAGAGGTGTCCGAGTTTTATACCAAGCCTATCAAGTCCGACCTTTGTTACACATTACATTAGGTCCGAGTTTTGGTAAGAACATAAGTGTCCGAGTTTATATATATAGCATATCATGTCCGAGTTCTTTAACATGAAGGTCCGAGTTTCACAAACAAACATATGGATCCGAGTTTCAAGTGTTGTAGGTCCGAGTTTCATGATTAAACTACATGTCCGACCTTTGTGTTGAACTCAAGGGGGTCCGACTTTTATTAACATGCATACTGTCCGACTTTTAGACCCCCACACCTTTGGTCCGAGTTTTTAACTCCCCCCCCCTGTCCGACTTTTAATCCCATATCCCCTTGTCCGACTTTGTGTAATGATCAAAAGGAAGCCTGAGTTGTGTGTTACATAATATTGGATCTGATAAGATATGTGTGTCCTTTGCTAGCCACTAACACCGTTAAACCTGTTAAGTTTATTGAAGTTGCTAAATGTACCAAGTATGTTAACGTTGGCAACTAGGGTAATATTCACGTTAGATTAAACAGTGAAAATCAAAGACGTGACGCATGAATTATATGAATACGTTTAACTGTTTATGTGATGTATGATTCTGTGTATATAGTCGTATGATACTGAATGCAACTGTATGATCTTGCACGTATGAATCATTCTATATGATATCATCCTGTACACAATAAGCACACAAAACACAGTTGATTGATTACCAATGATTTACAAACCTTAATTTGATGCAAACACTTACATTGTATCATGTGCAACATATCCTAGGTCGTGTGTAACGGACTTAGACATTTGATAAACCCTAGAGCATAGTATACCGAGCAAACCAAGGTGAGTTCACACAGCCAAGGCATGGGGTTCCCAGGGTGGGAATGGGGTTGATTTATTTATTTGTACTTCTCTAGATAATGGAACGTAGTGATATAATCCTCAGGTGAGGAAGGTGATTGGTTAAGATACTGCTAGACTAGTGATGCTTATAGAACTGATCTTCGCACACACGCCGGGGTTGGCTGCGATAATATGACTGATCTTCGCACACATGCCAGGGTTGGCTGCGATAATATGACTAATCTTCGCACACATGCCTAGGAAGGCTGCGAACTATACACTAAAACTTCGCACAGGTGCCGGGTGGCCGCGATACAAACATACCTAGTCTAGAATACTTGAGAACTTTCCCTAATCTTCGCATACATGCCTAGAGGGCTGCGATACGAACTAATACGATACATGACTTAATGAACGAACACAAGGCTTACTATACTATTACAATTACTGAACTATTAACTGTGAACTCGCTCAACTAGTTGTTGACTCTCTGCTGCATGCCTTGCAGGACCGTAGGTACATATGGAGCTTGCACAGGGAGGAGCAGGTCGTTGTGGAGCTTGGATCGTGGATGTTATGTTACACTTATAACACTTGAACTATTTACATACATTGGATTCTCATTATTACGCTTCCGCTACTTAAACTATGTTTGGTTTGAACATCAATTGTATTGAATTGGGTTTTACAAACTACTTTGATTATTATATACTATGTTCAATATGATTGATGGCTTGATCCTGGTCATGTCACGCTCCCAAGCGGTGGTACTCCGCGTGTGGATTTTGGGGGTGTGACAGATTGGTATCAGAGCCATTGGTTATAGAGAACTTGGTTTTAATATGGGAAAACGTTTTTATTAAAACCAGACTATAACCAGAACAGTGCTCTTAACGATCCACAACGACGCTTCGCTCCACGTGCAAGACTCAACATCCTAGGTAATAAGGTTTATGTTTATTGCCTACTTGCTAGAATTGCATAGAACTTTGCTCGTAGTATGTTTAGATTACATTGCTCACTACTGGTTATTGCTTGAGAACACCTACGTGCTTATACTCTTCTGTCATCGCACTATTCGCGAACCTCTCTCACTTACGTTACATTTGCTATGAAGATCATGGCCGGACATATCAACATGACACAAGCCCAGTTGACGGCTCTCATTAACGAACGAATTGCTGCGGCACTTGCAGCCATACAAGCAGGAGGTATACCCTGCAGTCGTAACTAGGATCTTTAAATCCTACACTCCTAAACCAACTCTTGTGTTTAACCTTGTCCTATTCTTATACACAATAGGTCAACATGCTAAGTTACCTGCTTGCACCTTCAAAAATCTCAAGGATTACCAACCTAGTACCTTCAGTGGAACTGAGGGAGTTGAAGGCCTCCTCCACTGGTTCGAAAGGCTCGAAACTGACTTTGAGGTGTGTGATTGCCCTGAGTCTCGTAGGGTAAAGTTTGCTTCTAGAACACTCGAAGGTGCTGCATTAACCTGGTGGGAAGCACAGGTTCAAATGTTAGGGCTGGCAGCTGCTAATGCCACCCCATGGAACGAGTTCAAGGACCTAATTAAGGAAGAGTTTTGAAGTAGAGAAGACATCCACAAACTAGAGGTAGAGTTCCTCAACCTACAGATGGTGGGGTCTGAAATTGAAGCTTATACGAGGAGATCAAACGAATTAGCCATGTTTTGTTCCACTATGGTAGACTCTCCCACCAAACGCATCGAGCTGTATCTCAAGGGTCTGGTGCCCGAAGTTCAGAGTAATGTGACCGCAGCTAATCTTGGTACTATCCAGCAAGTCACTCGGCTTGCTCATCGTCTCACAGACCAGACAGTAGAACAAAACAAACTACCGAAACGTGTTAAAGCTGATACTACATGTGCTTCTGGTGATAACAAACGCAAGTGGGATGAAAACCTGAGCAAGGGATTAATTTTGGTCCAGCCTCTGACGCAGCAGCAAGAGATAGATGACTACCAGAGCCCCAGACAGCCGTTTTCTAGTAGTCATGGGCAGAAAATATATCGAGGAATTCGCCCATGGTACAACAATTGTAACAGACACCACGGTGGACAGTGCAACAAGGGTCGTTGCCAGCGGTGTCTCAAGATTGGTCATGAAGCTAAGGATTGTTGAAACTCACGTCCTGTAACTCAAGAACAACAACGACCGCCTCAATCTTCACAGAACCAGCAACTGCAACTACCAGCTCCACAGAACACACAGCAGCAGCCACAGCGTGGAAACCGGGGATGTTTCCAGTGTGGGGCTGAAGGTCATTTTAAACGCGATTGCCCTCAATTAAACCAGGACCAGACTCAGAACCACGACCATGGCAACAGGGACGACAATGAGGATAGCGTTGGGAAAAACAATGGAAACAATGACGCCTGGGCCGCATGTACGTGATTGGTCAGGGTGACGCAAGGAACGATCCAAACGTAATAATGGGTAAGTTTCTTCTTGTCGACTTCTATGTTACTATATTGTCTGATTCGGGTGTGAATACCAATTATATGTCTTTGAAAGTTAGTCGAATGTTAAAACGTACACCAACTCCCTTGAACACCCAACCTGTCGTAGTATTAGCTAATGGTAAAAGTCTAGAGGCCACACATAGTTCAGGGTTGTAATCTTATCCTCGCCGGTCAGACATTCCCTATCGACCTCATTCCTATAGTTTTGGACAGCACCTATATCTCACGCACGTATTGCTTAGCCCCACCAGAATCGGAAGAACTATCGACGTAGCTACAAGAAATCTTGGATAAGGGATTTATCCGACCTATCTCTTCGCCTTGGGGAGCTACAAGAAATCTTGGATACCAATTGTCTGTGAAAAAGAAGGATGGCACCTTCGGGATGTGAAATTGATTACCGTGAACTAAACAAGGTCACAGTGAAGAACCGTTATCCTCTTCCACGCATTGACGACTTATTCGACCAGTTGCAAGGGTCGAGTTACTATTCCAAGATTGATCTAAGGTCAGGGTATCATCAGCTGAGAGTCCGGAATGAGGATGTCTCCAAGACAGCATTCAGAACTCGCTACGGTCATTACGAGTTCCTAGTCATGCCATTTGGGCTTACGAACGCGCCTGCAGTTTTTATGGATCTTATAAACAGGGTGTGCAAACCCTACCTAGACAAGTTCGTCATCGTCTTCATCGACGACATTCTGATCTCCTCCAAGAGTCAGGAGGAGCATGAGCAGCATTTTCGTCTTATCTTGGAACTTCTTCGAAAGGAACAACTGTACGCAAAGCTTTCAAAATGCGACTTCTGGCTTCGTGAAGTCCACTTCTTAGGCCATGTGGTGAACAGGGATGGGATCCATGTCGATCCATCCAAGGTAGAATCGATCAGTAATTGGCCTGCACCGCGTACACCAACGGAAATACGGCAATTCTTGGGTTTGGCAGGTTACTACAGATGATTCATTAAAGACTTTTCGAAGATCGCACAACCGCTTACACTACTGACACAGAAGGGTGTCACCTACCGTTGGGGCAACACTCAGGAAACTGCTTTCCAGTACTTAAAGGATAGACTATGCAGCGCACCTATTCTCTCACTGCCAGAGGGCACAGACGATTTTGTAGTATACTGTGACGCATCGATAGAGGGGCTTGGTTGTGTATTGATGCAGCGGGATAAAGTTATTGCCTACGCTTCGCGGCAACTCAAAATTCATGAACGGAACTACACGACGCACGATTTAGAGCTGGGAGCTGTTGTTTTCGCGCTTAAGATATGGCGACACTACTTGTACGGTACCAAGTGCACTATTTACACCGATCACAGGAGTCTCGAGCATATCTTCAAGCAGAACGAATTGAACATGCGTCAACGACGATGGGTCGAATTACTTAATGATTATGAATGCGCCATCAAGTACCATCCAGGCAAAGCCAATGTTGTGGCAGATGCACTCAGTCGAAAGGATACCTTACCTAGGCGTGTACGAGCTTTGCAGCTCACTATTCAGCCTGATCTACCTGCACAGATACGAAATGCTCAGGTTGAAGCATTGAAACCAGAAAACGTCAGGGCTGAAGCCTTACGCGGCTCAAGGCAACGATTAGAACAGAAGGGAGACGGCGCCTACTATGTAACGGGACGTATTTGGATACCACTATACGGCGGTTTACGAGAACTTGTAATGGATGAAGCACACAAGTCTCGCTACTCGGTACATCCAGGGTCGGATAAAATGTACCACGACATCAGAACAACCTATTGGTGGCCTAGTATGAAGGCCCACATTGCAACTTACGTCGGCAAATGTTTGACTTGTGCGAGAGTCAAGACAGAATACCAGAGACCCTCAGGCCTACTTCAGCAACCCAGAATACCACAGTGGAAATGGGAAGAAATTTCCATGGATTTTGTTACTGGCCTGCCTAGATCCCAGCGCGGGAATGATACTATTTGGGTGATCGTAGATCGAATCACGAAGTCTGCTCATTTCTTGGCTATCAAAGAAACGGATAAGTTCTCTACATTAGCAGACATCTACTTGAAAAAAGTTGTTTCGAGGCACGGGGTGCCCACCTCTATTATTTCGGATCGGGATGCACGATTCACTTCAGAACTATGGCAAGCGATGCACAAAGCTTTTGGCTCTCGATTAGACATGAGCACAGCTTATCACCCTTAGACGGATGGACAGTCTGAGTGCACGATCCAAACTCTAGAAGACATGCTTCGGGTGTGTGTTATCGACTTCGGCAACAGCTGGGAAAAACACCTCCCTTTAGTGGAGTTTTCGTACAATAACAGTTACCATACCAGCATACAAGCCGCTCCATTCGAGGCATTGTACGGGCGTAAATGCCGGTCACCTCTCTGTTGGGCAGAGGTGGGGGATAGTCAGATTACAGGACCAAAAATGGTAGTTGATGCTACTGAACGAATTGCACAGATACGACAACGCATGGCGGCAGCACGCGATCGCCAGAAAAGCTACGCAGATAAGCATAGGAAGCCATTGGAATTTCAGGTCGGGGACCGGGTTTTACTCAAAGTTTCACCCTGGAAGGGTGTGGTTCGATTTGGTAAACGAGGCAAGCTCAATCCACGGTATGTTGGACCATTCGAAATCACTGAAAGAATAGGCCAAGTAGCCTACAGACTGAACCTACCAGCTGAACTCGGTGCAGTTCACAATGTATTCCACGTGTCGAATCTGAAGAAGTGCCTGTCAGATGAGACCCTCATAGTTCCTTTTAAGGAACTCACTATCGACGAGCGGTTGCAGTTCGTCGAGGAACCTGTAGAAATCACGGACCGGGATGTTAAGGTCCTCAAACACAAGAGAATCCCTCTTGTCCGAGTTCGTTGGAACTCCAAACGTGGCCCAGAGTACACCTGGGAACGCGAAGACCAGATGACAAAAAAGCACCCCCAGTTATTCGGAACCAATGCAACCACTACTGAGCCTGAAGATTTCGGGACGAAATTCCAAATCAACGGGGGGATGATGTGACACCCCAGGAAAATCAGTAAACGATACAACTTACCTAGCTTCCTCAGTAACCGCATGCCAAATTTCGGGACGAAATTTCTTTTAAGTTGGGGATAATGTGACAACTCGAATTTCCAAGATTCCTATTTCGCATTTATTGCACGTTCTTGTATTGTTTAGTTTATTATTTGCACAATTAGTTGCTATGGAACAGTAACGTTTTAATACAATGAAGTGTATTGTGTGATTATGCATGGTTATGTGTTAATTGTGATAGACTTGTCAAATGCATAAACTTGGTGGTGAAACTGTGAAACTGTTTGAGATGGTGTACTATTGTAAAATATATTAATTAAGGGTGTAGAGAGCTATTAGTGAAACTTAAGCTATACTTAACCCAAATCCATTGTTCACTAATCATTTTCACAAAACCAAAGCACGTACTGCATTCTCTAATCTCCTAGCAATCATCATCACCATCATCATTGGCAAGATATTCATCACTCTTGATTCCACATTTCTCTAGAATCAATACAAGGTAATTGTTAATGATTGTTCGTTGATTATTTGATTGATATCAATTCTTGATTCTTGTAATCCTTGCAAACCCTAGTTCTTGATATGATGGTCCTGTATTTACTGAATTGAATTTTGATTATTGTGTTATGATAATGATTAGTCGTGAAATCGTTGTTTGATGACAAGATATGCTTGATAGGATGAAGTTGTTAATTGTTAAAGTGATTCCTGTTATGCAAAGTATATTATTAGGGTTTTCTGTTCGTATGAAAACAAGAACGTAACTGATCTGATCCGTTTGATTCTGTGCAATGATTGGAATTCACGCATGTTAGTTGTCTGAGTTTTACAACACTATGAAAGGTCCGAATTTTAGCCTAATATGATTATCTGAGTTTTGGGTATTGCATATGGTCCGAATTACTTGATAATATATGTGTCCGATCATTATATCAAGACAACATGGTCCGACCTTTTAAATGAGAGGTGTCCGAGTTTTATACCAAGCCTATCAAGTCCGACCTTTGTTACACATTACATTAGGTCCGAGTTTTGGCAAGAACATAAGTGTCCGAGTTTATATATATAGCATATCATGTCCGAGTTCTTTAACATGAAGGTCCGAGTTTCACAAACAAACATATGGGTCCGAGTTTCAAGTGTTGTAGGTCCGAGTTTCATGATTAAACTACATGTCCGACCTTTGTGTTGAACTCAAGGGGGGTCCGACTTTTGTTAACATGCATACTGTCCGACTTTTAGACCCCCACACCTTTGGTCCGAGTTTTTAACTCCCCCCCCCCTGTCTGACTTTTAATCCCATATCCCCTTGTCCGACTTTGTGTAATGATCAAAAGGAAGCCTGAGTTGTGTGTTACATAATATTGGATCTGATAAGATATGTGTGTCCTTTGCTAGCCACTAACATCGTTAAACCTGTTAAGATTATTGAAGTTGCTAACTGTACTAAGTATGTTAACGTTGGCAACTAGGGTAATATTCACGTTAGATTAAACAGTGAAAATCAAAGACGTGACGCATGAATTATATGAATACGATTAACTGTTTACGTGATGTATGATTCTGTGTATATAGTCGTATGATACTGAATGCAACTGTATGATCTTGCACGTATGAATCATTCTATGTGATATCATCATGTACACAATAAGCACACAAAACACAGTTGATTGATTACCAATGATTTACAAACCTTAATTTGATGCAAACACTTACATCGTATCATGTGCAACATATCCTAGGTCGTGTGTAACGGACTTAGACATTTGATAAACCCTAGAGCATAGCATACTGAGCAAACCAAGGTGAGTTCACACAGCCAAGGCATGGGGTTCCCAGGGTGGGAATGGGGTTGATTTATTTATTTGTACTTCTCTAGATAAGGGAACGTAGTGATATGATCCTCGGGTGAGGAAGGTGATTGGTTAAGATACTGCTAGACTAGTGATGCTTATAGAACTGATCTTCGCACACACGCCGGGGTTGGCTGCGATAATATGACTGATCTTCGCAGACATGCCAGGGTTGGCTGCGATAATATGACTAATCTTCGCACACATGCCTAGGAAGGCTGCGAACTATACACTAAAACTTCGCACAGGTGCCGGGTGGCCGCGATACGAACATACCTAGTCTAGAATACTTGAGAACTTTCCCTAATCTTCGCATACATGCCTAGAGGGCTGCGATACGAACTAATACGATACATGACTTAATGAACGAACACAAGGCTTACTATACTATTACAATTACTGAACTATTAACTGTGAACTCGCTCAACTAGTTGTTGACTCTCTGCTGCATGCCTTGCAGGACCTTAGGTACATATGGAGCTTGCACAGGGAGGAGCAGGTCGTTCTGGAGCTTGGATCGTGGATGTTATGTTACACTTATAACACTTGAACTGTTACATACATTGGATTCTCATTATTACGCTTCCGCTACTTAAACTTTGTTTGGTTTGAACATCAATTGTATTGAATTGGGTTTTACAAACTACTTTTGTGACAACTCAAATTTCCAAGATTCCTATTTCGCATTTATTGCACGTTCTTGTACTGATTAGTTGATTATTTGCACAATTAATTGCTATGGAATTGTATACGTTTGATACAATTTAGTGTATTGTGTGATTGTGCATGGTTATGTGTTAATTGTGATAAATTTGTTAAATGCATAAACTTGGTGGTGAAACTGTGAAATTGTTGTGAGATGGTGTACTTGTGTAAAAGCTAATACTTGAGGATGTAGAGGGCAATTAGTGAAATCCTACTAATACTTAACCCTAAACCATTCACTAAACCCCACACTAAAATCCAAGCACGTACTTTCACTTCTTTGGTTCTCTCTGGCAATCATCACCATCGTCATTGGCAAGATATTCCTCACTCTTGATTCCTCTCTTTCTCTAGAATCATTCGAGGTAATTGTTTATTGATTATTGTATACTTGTAAACCCTAATTGATTGTTTAATTGTATCAATTATTGATTCTTGATTATGTGTTCATGAAAACCCTAATCCTTCATATGATGCTCTCTGTGATTATCGATTTGATTCTGACTGATATGATAATGCTATTGCTTAGTGTAGAATCGATTGCCAGATGATTTTGATGCAGGATATGTAGAAATATTGATTGTTGTTTTGATCAGTACAATGCAAAGTATGTAATTAGGGTTTCACGATCGTATGAGAACTAAAACATAACTGATACAATCTCAATGAAGTGAACATTCGTATGTTTGATTATCGGTCCGAGTTTTATACATATTACTATAGTCCGATGTTTGATATATATGTTGTTGTCCGAAGTTTTAATTATGTAAAAGGTCCGATCTTTAAATTTAGTTGTGATCTGAGTTTTAATCATATAACATAGGGTCCGAGTTTGTGGGGTTGTGATTAGTCCGAGCTTTGTATAACATATCATATCCGACTTTTAACACATTGTGTTGTCTGAGTTCTCTAACACATGTCCTGTCCGAGTTTCATGAACTATTTGGTCCGAGTTTCAAAGGGGGCATGGCTCATGTCCGAGTTTTAACCCCCATGCCATATCCGAGTTTTATGACCTTATATGGTCCGAATTTTGTGGCCCAAACCCCATGTCCGACTTTTGAACCCCCCACCCCCTTTGGTCCGAAGTTTAAACCCAAACCCCCCATGAATCTGTCCGAATTTTAAAAGGGGATTATCCCCAACACTTATATCCGAGTTTTGAATAGGGGAAACCCCCCCCCCCACACTTGTCTGAGTTTTCATGAAGAGCAAGGCCCTGTCTGATTCTGATGTGTGTTTAATATGAGGCCATGAATGTGTAGTAAATAATGATTGAATCTGATAAGACGTGTATGTCACTTTCTTAAGCCGCTAACTCAGTTAAAATTGTTAAGTTTATCAACGCCGTTGAATATACGAAGTATGTTAACAGTGACAAATATGTTAACGTCCATGTTAGACTGAAATGTGAAAGCAAAGGTGTGACGCATGAATTATGTGAATACGATGAACTGATTACGTGATGCATGATTCTATATATATATATATAATCGTATGATACTGAATGCAACTATATGATCCTGCATGTATGAACAGTCTATGTGATATCATCTTGCATACAATAAGCACACAAAACATAGTTGCTTGAATGTCAATGATTTGCAAACCCTAATTTGATGCAAACACTTACATCGTATCATGTGCAACATATCCTAGGTCGTGTGTAACGGACTTAGACATTTGATAAACCCTAGAGCATAGCATACCGAGCAAACCAAGGTGAGTTCACACAGCCAAGGCATGGGGTTCCCAGGGTGGGAATGGGATTGATTTATTTATTTGTACTTCTCTAGATAATGGAACGTGGTGATATGATCCTCGGGTGAGGAAGGTGATTGATTAAGATACTGCTAGACTAGTGATGCTTATAGAACTGATCTTCGCACACACGCCAGGGTTGGCTGCGATAATATGACTGATCTTCGCACACATGCTAGGGTTGGCTGCGATAATATGACTAATCTTCGCACACATGCCTAGGAAGGCTGCGAACTATACACTAAAACTTCGCACAGGTGCCGGGTGGCCGCGATACAAACATACCTAGTCTAGAATACTTGAGAATTTTCCCTAATCTTCGCATACATGCCTAGAGGGCTGCGATATGAACTAATACGATACATGACGTAATGAACGAACACAAGGCTTACTATACCATTACAATTACTGAACTATAAACTGTGAACTCGCTCAACTAGTTGTTGACTCTCTGCTGCATGCCTTGCAGGTCGTTAGATATATGGAGCTTGCACAGGGAGGAGCAGGTCGTTGTGGAGCATGGATCGTGGATGCCATGTTAAAACATTTAAACATTTGAACTATGATATACATTGGATTTTCATACTTATGCTTCCGCTACACTTGATACTATAATTATGTTTTGAACACCTATCGTATTGAATGATTGGTTTGCATTTATTTTACTTGATATTAATTACATGTTCAATATGATTGGTGGCTTGATCCTGGTCAGTCACGCTCCCAAGCGGTGATATTCCGCAGGTGGATTTTGGGGGTGTGACAGATTGGTATCAGAGCCATTGGTTATAGAGAACTTGGTTTTAATATGGGAAAACGTTTTATTAAAACCAGACTATAACCAGAACAGTGCTCTCAACGATCCACAACGACGCTTCGCTCCACGTGAAAGACTCGACATTCTAGGTAATAAGGTTTATGTTTATTACCTGCTTGCTAGAAATGTATAGAACTTTGCTCGTAGTCTGCTTAGATACACATGACACTATTGCATGAGAATACCTACATGCTTACACTCTTCTGTCATTGCACTACTCGCGAACCATTCATACTTATGCTACCTTTACTGTTCGATCATGTCTGGACGTGTTAACATGACTCAAGCCCAGCTGACGACTCTCATTAACGAACAAGTTGCTGCGGCGTTTGCAGCCGCACAAGCAGGAGGTATAACCTGCTATTCCAGACCTATCCAAGGATGTTAGATCCTACTCTCGTGACCCAACTCTCGCGCTTAACCTTGACCTATCTTTCTCGGGCAATGGGTCAGAACGCACAGCAACCTGTCTGCACATTCAAGAACTTCATGGACTGTCGTCCAAGCACATTCAGTGGCACAGAAGGAGCAGTGGGACTACTCCATTGGTTTGGGAAGCTCGAGTCAGTATTCGAGATGTGTGAATGCCCTGAGGCTCGCAGGGTCAAGTACGCCACTGGCACGTTGGAAGGAATCGCGTTAACTTGGTGGAACGCGCAAGTATAAATCCTAGGGTTGGCAGCTGCTAACGCCACCCCTTGGAATGATTTCAAGGAATTGATCAAAAGGGAATACTGCACACGTGAAGATATTCACAAGTTGGAAGATGAGTTCTACCATTTGAAAATGACGGGGTCAGAAATTGTAGCTTATACGAAACGGTCGAACGAACTGGCTATCTTGTGTCCAACCATGGTAGACCCTCCAATCAAGCGCATCGAGTTGTACCTCAAGGGTCTAGCCTCAGAGATTCAGAGCCATGTGACATCGGCTAATCTCGACAACATCCAAGACATCCAGCGCCTTGCTCATAGACTCACCGATCAGGCAGTGGAACAGAACAAGTTGCCCAAACGCATCAGTGCTACCACGTCAGCCGCTACTCCTACTACTCCCAGTGACAACAAAAGAAAGTGGGATGGGTATTCCAGCAAGGGTTCCACTACCGTTCAATCTCAAGCACAGCAGCAGCGCAGGAATAGTGATCACCAGAGCCCGGGTCAGCCAACTTCTGGTGGTCAGGGGCAGGGTGGATATCGGGGAATTCACCCACTGTGTAACAAATGCAACGGACACCACAGTGGTTAGTGCAACGAGGGACGTTGCCAGAGGTGTCTCAAGATGGGCCATGAAGCTAAGGATTCAGGAGCCCACGGCCTGCAAATCAGAATCTCCAGCAGCAACAGCAAGCAGATATCCTATGCAAAGAAAAGATTATTCGTATTCTCCGTTCTGGTCAAGAACCACTCGAAGTTCAAGGCGACAAGAGTGGTGCTGTGGTTGGCATCATCTCCTTCTTGAAGGCTCAGAAATGTTTACGAAAGGGGCACACTGCCATTTTGGCACTAGTTACTAATGCATCAACGAAAGAGAAAAGAGTTGAGGATATCCCAGTTGTACGCGAATTTCCTCAAGTGTTTCTTGAAGATTTACCTGGTCTACCTCCTCATCGCCAGGTCGAGTTTCAAGTCGAGCTAGCTCCAGGAGCAGCACCTATAGCTCGCGCACCGTATCGTTTAGCTCCAACTGAACTGGAAGTACTGTCTAAGCAACTACAAGAGCTCTTGGATAAGGGCTTCATTCGTCCAAGCTCTTCGCCTTGGGGAGCTCCGGTATTATTCGTGAAAAAGAAGGATGGAACTTTCAGGATGTGCATCGATTACCGCGAACTGAACAAGGTCACAGTGAAGAACCGTTATCCTCTTCCACGCATTGACGATTTATTCGACCAGTTGCAAGGGTCGAGTTACTACTCCCAGATTGATCTAAGGTCAGGGTATCATCAGCTGAGAGTCCGGGATGAGGACGTCTCCAAGACAGCATTCAGAACTCGCTACGGTCACTACGAGTTTCTAGTCATGCCATTTGGGCTTACGAACGCGCCGGCAGTTTTCATGGATCTTATGAACAGGGTGTGCAAACCCTATCTAGACAAGTTCGTCATTGTTTTCATCGACGACATCCTGATCTACTCCAAGAGTCAGGAGGAACACGAGCAGCACTTACGACTTATCTTGGAACTTCTTCGAAAGGAGCAACTGTACGCAAAGTTTTCAAAATGCGACTTCTAGCTTCGTGAAGTCCACTTCGTAGGCCATGTGGTGAACAGGGATGGGATTCATGTCGATCCATCCAAGGTAGATTCGATAAGGAACTGGCCCGCACCGCATACACCAACAGAAATACGCCAATTCCTGGGTTTGGCGGGGTATTACAGACGATTCATCAAAGACTTTTAAAAGATCGCACAACCGCTTACTATGCTGACACAGAAAGGTGTCACCTACCGTTGGGGAGATTCCCAGGAAACCACTTTTCATTACTTAAAGGATAGGCTTTGCAGCGCGCCTATTCTCTCATTGCCAGAGGGCACGGACGATTTTGTGGTCTATGGTGACGCATCGATACAGGGGCTTGGTTGTGTATTGATGCAGCGGGATAAAGTTATTGCCTACGCTTCGCGGCAACTCAAAGTTCATGAACGGAACTACACGACACACGATTTAGAGCTGGGAGCTGTTGTTTTCGCACTCAAGATATGGCGACACTACCTGTACGGTACCAAGTGCACTATCTACACCGATCACAGGAGTCTCGAGCATATCTTTAAGCAGAAAGAATTAAACATGCGTCAACGACGGTGGGTCGAGTTACTTAATGATTACGAATGCGCCATCAAGTACCATCCAGGCAAAGCCAATGTTGTGGCTGACGCTCTCAGTCGAAAGGACACTCTTCCTAGACGCGTACGAGCCTTGCAGCTCACTATTCAGTCCAGTCTTCCTGCACATATACGAAATGCTCAGATGGAAGCATTAAAGCCCGAAAACGTCAAAGCTGAAGTCTTACGTGGCTCAAGGCAACGAATGGAACAAAAGGAAAACGACGCCTACTATGTAACGGGGCGTATTTGGGTCCCACTTTTTGGCGGTTTACGCGAGCTGGTAATGGACGAAGCTCACAAGTCACGCTACTCGGTATATCCAGGGTCGGATAAAATGTACCACGACATCAGAACTACATACTGGTGGCCTAGCATGAAAGCCCACATCGCTACTTACGTCGGCAAGTGTTTGACATGTGCAAAAGTCAAAGTGGAGTATCAGAAACCAGCGGGCCTACTTCAGCAACCCAAGATACCGCAATGGAAATGGGAAGAAATTTCCATGGATTTTGTTACAGGCCTACCCAGATCCCAGCGTGGGAATGACACCATATGGGTGATCGTGGATCGACTCACCAAGTCTGCACACTTCCTGGCTATAAAGGAAACGGATAAGTTCTCCACTCTCGCAGACATCTATCTTAAAGAAGTTGTTTCGAGGCACGAGATGCCCACCTCTATTAATTCGGATCGGGATGCACGATTCACTTCAGAACTATGGCAAGCTATGCACAAAGCTTTTGGCTCTCGATTAGACATGAGCACAGCTTATCATCCTCAGACGGATGGGCAGTCTGAGCGAACGATCCAAACTCTTGAAGACATGCTTCGGGCATGTGTTATTGATTTCGGCAACGGCTGGGAAAAGCACCTCCCTTTGGTGGAGTTCTCATACAATAACAGCTATCACACCAGCATACAAGCCGCTCCATTCGAGGCATTGTACGGACGTAAATGCCGGTCAACTCTCTATTGGGCAGAGGTGAGGGATAGTCAGATTACAGGTCCAGAAATGGTAGTTGATGCTACTGAACGAATTGCACAAATACGACAACGCATGGCGGCAGCACGCGACCGTCAGAAAAGCTACGCAGATAAGCGTAGGAAGCCATTGGAATTTCAGGTCGGGGACCGGGTTTTACTTAAAGTCTCACCCTGGAAGGGTGTGGTTCGATTTGGTAAACGAGGCAAGCTCAATCCACGATATGTTGGACTGTTCGAGATCACTGAAAGAATAGGCAAGGTAGCCTATAGACTAAACCTATCAGCTGAACTCGGTGCAGTTCACAACGTATTTCACGTGTCGAATCTGAAGAAGTGTCTGTCAGATGAGACTCTCATAATTCCTTTCAAGGAACTCACTATCAACGAGCAGTTGCACTTCATCGAGGAACCTGTAGAAATCACGGACCGGGATGTTAAAGTCCTCAAACATAGGAGAATTCCTCTTGTCCGAGTTCGTTGGAACTCCAAACGTGGCCCAGAGTACACCTGGGAACGCGAAGACCAGATGACAGAAAAGTACCCCCAGTTATTCGGAACCAATGCAACCACTACTGAGAATGAAGCTACTACTGCGGAATTTCGGGAAGAAATTCCAAATCAACGGGGGGATGATGTGACACCCCAGGAAAACCAGTGAACAATACAGCTTACCTAGCTCCCTCAGTGAGTGCGTACCAAATTTCGGGACGAAATTTCTTTTAAGTTGGGGATAATGTGACAACTCGAATTTCCAAGATTCCAAATGCGCATTTATTGCACGTTCTTGTAGTGATTAGTTGATTATTTGCACAATTAATTGCTATGGAATTGTATACGTTTGATACAATGAAGTGTATTATGTGATGGTGCATGGTTATGTGTTAATTGTGATAAATTTGTTAAATGCATAAACTTGGTGGTGAAACTGTGAAATTGTTGTGAGATGGTGTACTTGTGTTAAAGCTAATACTTGAGGATGTAGAGGGCAATTAGTGAAATCCTAGTAATACTTAACCCTAAATCATTCACTAAACCCCACACTAAAATCCAAGCACGTACTTTCACTTCTTTGGTACTCTCTGGCAATCATCACCATCATCATTGGCAAGATATTCCTCACTCTTGATTCCTCTCTTTCTCTAGAATCATTCGAGGTAATTGTTTATTGATTATTGTATACTTGTAAACCCTAATTGATTGTTTAATTGTATCAATTATTGATTCTTGATTATGTGTTCATGAAAACCCTAATCCTTCATATGATGCTCTCAGTAATTATCGATTTGATTCTGATTGATATGATAATGCTATTGCTTAGTGTAGAATCGATTGCCTGATGATTTTGATGCAGGATATGTAGAAATATTGATTGTTGTTTTGATCAGTACAATGCAAAGTATGTAATTAGGGTTTCACGATCGTATGAGAACTAAAACATAACTGATACAATCTCAATGAAGTGAACACTCGTATGTTTGATTATCTGTCCGAGTTTTATACATATTACTATAGTCCGATGTTTGATATATATGTTGTTGTCCGAAGTTTTAATTATGTAAAAGGTCCGATCTTTAAATTTAGTTGTGATCCGAGTTTTAATCATATAACATAGGGTCCGAGTTTGTGGGGTTGTGATTAGTCCGAGCTTTGTATAACATATCATATCCGACTTTTAACACATTGTGCTGTCCGAGTTCTGTAACACATGTCCTGTCCGAGTTTCATGAACTATTTGGTCCGAGTTTCAAAGGGGGCATGGCTCATGTCCGAGTTTTAACCCCCATGCCATATCCGAGTTTTATGACCTTATATGGTCCGAATTTTGTGGCCCAAACCCCATGTCCGACTTTTGAACCCCCCACCCCCTTTGGTCCGAAGTTTAACCCCAAACCCCCCATGAATCTGTCCGAATTTTAAAAGGGGATTAACCCCAACACTTATGTCCGAGTTTTGAACAGGGGAAACCCCCCCCCCCCCACACACACTTGTCTGAGTTTTCATGAAGGGCAAGGCCCTGTCTGATTCTGATGTGTGTTTAATATGAGGCCATGAATGTGTAGTAAATAATGATTGAATCTGATAAGACGTGTATGTCACTTTCTTAAGCCGCTAACTCAGTTAAACTTGTTAAGTTTATCAACGCCGTTGAACATACGAAGTATGTTAACAGTGACAAATATGTTAACCTCCATGTTAGACTGAAATGTGAAAGCAAAGGTGTGATGCATGAATTATGTGAATACGATGAACTAATTACGTGATGTATGATTCTATATATATATAATCGTATGATACTGAATGCAACTGTATGATCCTGCATGTATGAACAGTCTATGTGATATCATCTTGCATACAATAAGCACACAAAACATAGTTGCTTGAATGTCAATGATTTGCAAACCCTAATTTGATGCAAACACTTACATCGTATCATGTGCAACATATCCTAGGTCGTGTGTAACGGACTTAGACATTTGATAAACCCTAGAGCATAGCATACCGAGCAAACCAAGGTGAGTTCACACAGCCAAGGCATGGGGTTCCCAGGGTGGGGATGGGATTGATTTATTTATTTGTACTTCTCTAGATAATGGAACGTGGTGATATGATCCTCGGGTGAGGAAGGTGATTGATTAAGATACTGCTAGACTAGTGATGCTTATAGAACTGATCTTCGCACACACGCCAGGGTTGGCTGCGATAATATGACTGATCTTCGCACACATGCCAGGGTTGGCTGCGATAATATGACTAATCTTCGCACACATGCCTAGGAAGGCTGCGAACTATACACTAAAACTTCGCACAGGTGCCGGGTGGCCGCGATACAAACATACCTAGTCTAGAATACTTGAGAATTTTCCCTAATCTTCGCATACATGCCTAGAGGGCTGCTGTCACACCCCAAAAATCCACCTACGGAGTATCACCGCTTGGGAGCGTGACTGACCAGGATCAAGCCACCAATCATATAGAACAATATATATATAATAGAAGTAATTACCATTAAACCAAACCAAATCCATATGAAAGGTGTTCCAAAACATAAGTAAGTTATCATTGTTTAGTGGAAGCGTATAATCAAAACCCAACACAATTAGGTACGAAATGTCATAAGTGTTTAATAAGATAATCACGATCCAAGCCCACAACGACCAGCTCCTCCATGTGCAAGCTCCATGTACCAAACGACCTGCAAGGCATGTAACAGAGGATCGACAACTAGTTGAGCGAGTTCACGGAAAGTAAATGCGTATTAGTAAGTTCGTTTGTAACAGGGGGCTCTACTGGGCCGTTAGTACGTTCTATTGGTGGGGGCTTCCCATGTTGTATAACTACTAGACTATTCGTAACCATAAGTATCCTTCACAACCAAGGATAGTAGTAAGTATAAGTACACGTAGGTTTTACGTGAGTATCCTTCACAACCGAGGATAGTAGTAAGTATAAGTACACGTAGGTTTTACGTGAGTATCCTTCACAACCGAGGATAGTAGTAAGTATAAGTACACGTAGGTTTTACGTGAGTATCCTTCACAACCGAGGATAGTAGTAAGTATAAGTCTACGTAGATTGTAAGTATGTGTCCAGCACAACCGAGGACAGTGAATAGCATAGGTATGTGTCCTGCACAACCGAGGACAGTGAGTAGCATAAGTATGTGTCCTGCACAACCGAGGACAGTGGTATGGTAGTCTAGTATTAGTGTCAGTACGAATCTATTCAACCTTATTCCTTCAATCCCATTCCCAAGCCCTGGGAATCCCATGCCTTAGTAAGAGTGTGAACTCACCTTGGTTTACTCGGTATGTTATGCTCTAGGGTTTATCAGATTGTCTAAGTCCGTTACACACGACCTAGGGTATGATGCACATAAATTCAAGATAAGTGTTGACGTTAAATTAGGGTTTACAGGTTCTTGCTGTTCAACAGTAACATACGGCATCGTATCACACAGTAACATGTAGTATCATTCAATAACATGTAACATCCTATTAGATAGTATCACATAAACAGCTACTCACTTTTATGCAGCTTAATCTTTACATTCAGGGTTTTTCTCAATTGTTTTAACTCAGTTATTCATCAACAGTCTTAGTAATTGAAATCGTGTTACAACATTGCTCAACATTACCGAACTAGCATGCATAGGAGGGTTTACATACGTAACAGTGTTATCACATCAACAGTGCTAACATACTAACAGACAACGAAACTCGGCTAGGTTAACAAGCATGTGAGTTATCATTTTAGGTATCACTTAATCTATAAAAGTCGGATATTAAATATCATCTCTATAAAACAGATTAGGCTATGCATATAACAACATTCACCAAGTCGGACCTTGAATCATATCACCCAAAAGAACTCGGACCAATGTAGGCTTTAAAAGTTGGATAGGCTTCAAGCCTTATGAAACTCGGACAAGAAGTGGGGGTTTCCCTTCATAAGAAGTCGGACAAGGTGGGGGGGGGGGGCTGCCCTAGTTAAAAGCTCGGACTAGAGGGGCAAGGGTAACAAAGTCGGACTAATGTCTCACTTATAAAAACTCGGACCATATGGGGCTTACAAGGTCGGACCTAGATAACATTAAACAAAGTCGGACTCCCCATATCAAGGAAAGTCGGACCACCCTATCCTATAACAAACTCGGACATCAATTATCATTTAAAGTCACAAAAGTCGGACCTTATTTGTTAACAATACTCGGACATCACATTGAGTTAAAGATCGGACCTTCATGTTATAATAAAACTCGGACATACATGTGTATGGGGAAGCTCGGACCTTCTTGAATTAACCTAATGGTCGGACTAATGAAATCAACAAAGGTCGGACCTTATATAATTGTCACAAGGTCGGACTTAACATTAAATCAAATTCGGACTCATTGCTTCTCTAAAGTTCGGACTAACAACCTTCGCAAAACTCAGACAAACATTCAATCATAATCATGCAACCATTCAACTTTATTGCAATCGTAACAGTTACATTTTTCACGTTTTCATGATTAAGAACCCTAATTTCATTTCATATAGACGGCATAAACAAAATCAATCAATCGATGATTAACAACAACAATCATCACAAGAATAATCTATCAAGCATGCAACTAATCATCATCATAATCACAATTATCCGTAATCCAATCAAAATCACAGAATATTATATGAGGAACTAGGGTTTTCATGAACACATAATCAAGAATCAAGAATTGATAATAATCAAGGATCAATAAACAATAATCATTTACCTTGTGTTGATTCTAAAGAAAGAGGAATCAAGAGTGATGATTATCTTGTGCCAATGATGATGGTGATGATGATTGCTAGAGAAAGTGAATGTACGTGCTTTGGTTTTTGTGTAAATGATTAGTGAAATGGGATTAGGGTTAAGTATGATTTAGGTTTCACTAATAACTCTTTACACCCTCAATTATTCTATTTTACAAAAGTGCACCATCTCAATCAATTTCACAGTTTCACCACCAAGTTTATGCATTTGACAAGTTTATCACAATTAACACATAGCCATGCACAACGAAAGAGAAAAGAGTTGAGGATATCCCAGTTGTACGCGAATTTCCTCAAGTGTTTCCTGAAGATTTACCTGGTCTACCTCCTCATCGCCAGGTCGAGTTTCAAGTCGAGCTAGCTCCAGGAGCAGCACCTATAGCTCGCGCACCGTATCGTTTAGCTCCAACTGAACTGGAAGAACTGTCTAAGCAACTACAAGAGCTCTTGAATAAGGGCTTCATTCGTCCAAGCTCTTCGCCTTGGGGAGCTCCGGTATTATTCGTGAAAAAGAAGGATGGAACTTTCAGGATGTGCATCGATTACCGCGAACTGAACAAGGTCACAGTGAAGAACCGTTATCCTCTTCCACGCATTGACGATTTATTCGACCAGTTGCAAGGGTCGAGTTACTACTCCCAGATTGATCTAAGGTCAGGGTATCCTCAGCTGAGAGTCCGGGATGAGGACGTCTCCAAGACAGCATTCAGAACTCGCTACGGTCACTACGAGTTTCTAGTCATGCCATTTGGGCTTACGAACGCGCCGGCAGTTTTCATGGATCTTATGAACAGGGTGTGCAAACCCTATCTAGACAAGTTCGTCATTGTTTTCATCGACGACATCCTGATCTACTCCAAGAGTCATGAGGAACACGAGCAGCACTTACGACTTATCTTGGAACTTCTTCGAAAGGAGCAACTGTACGCAAAGTTTTCAAAATGCGACTTCTAGCTTCGTGAAGTCCACTTCGTAGGCCATGTGGTGAACAGGGATGGGATTCATGTCGATCCATCCAAGGTGGTGAACAGGGATGGGATTCATGTCGATCCATCCAAGGTAGATTCGATAAGGAACTGGCCTGCACCGCATACACCAACAGAAATACGCCAATTCCTGGGTTTGGCGGGGTATTACAGACGATTCATCAAAGACTTTTCAAAGATCGCACAACCGCTTACTATGCTGACACAGAAAGGTGTCACCTACCGTTGGGGAGATTCCCAGGAAACCACTTTTCATTACTTAAAGGATAGGCTTTGCAGCGCGCCTATTCTCTCATTGCCAGAGGGCACGGACGATTTTGTGGTCTATGGTGACGCATCGATACAGGGGCTTGGTTGTGTATTGATGCAGCGGGATAAAGTTATTGCCTAAGCTTCGCGGCAACTCAAAGTTCATGAACGGAACTACACGACACACGATTTAGAGCTGGGAGCTGTTGTTTTCGCGCTCAAGATATGGCGACACTACCTGTACGGTACCAAGTGCACTATCTACACCGATCACAGGAGTCTCGAGCATATCTTTAAGCAGAAAGAATTAAACATGCGTCAACGATGGTGGGTCGAGTTACTTAATGATTACGAATGCGCCATCAAGTACCATCCAGGCAAAGCCAATGTTGTGGCTGACGCTCTCAGTCGAAAGGACACTCTTCCTAGACGCGTACGAGCCTTGCAGCTCACTATTCAGTCCAGTCTTCCTGCACAGATACGAAATGCTCAGATGGAAGCATTAAAGCCCGAAAACGTCAAAGCTGAAGTCTTACGTGGCTCAAGGCAACGAATGGAACAAAAGGAAAACGGCGCCTACTATGTAACGGGGCGTATTTGGGTCCCACTTTTTGGCGGTTTACGCGAGCTGGTAATGGACGAAGCTCACAAGTCACGCTACTCGGTATATCCAGGGTCGGATAAAATGTACCACGACATCAGAACTACATACTGGTGGCCTAGCATGAAAGCCCACATCGCTACTTACGTCGGCAAGTGTTTGACATGTGCAAAAGTCAAAGTGGAGTATCAGAAACCAGCGGGCCTACTTCTGCAACCCAAGATACCGCAATGGAAATGGGAAGAAATTTCCATGGATTTTGTTACAGGCCTACCCAGATCCCAGCGTGGGAATGACACCATATGGGTGATCGTGGATCGACTCACCAAGTCTGCACACTTCCTGGCTATAAAGGAAACGGATAAGTTCTCCACTCTCGCAGACATCTATCTTAAAGAAGTTGTTTCGAGGCACGAGGTGCCCACCTCTATTATTTCGGATCGGGATGCACGATTCACTTCAGAACTATGGCAAGCTATGCACAAAGCTTTTGGCTCTCGATTAGATATGAGCACAGCTTATCATCCTCAGACGGATGGGCAGTCTGAGCGAACGATCCAAACTCTTGAAGACATGCTTCGGGCATGTGTTATTGATTTTGGCAACGACTTGGAAAAGCACCTCCCTTTGGTGGAGTTCTCATACAATAACAGCTATCACACCAGCATACAAGCCGCTCCATTCGAGGCATTGTACGGACGTAAATGCCGGTCACCTCTCTATTGGGCAGAGGTGAGGGATAGTCAGATTACAGGTCCAGAAATGGTAGTTGATGCTACTGAACGAATTGCACAAATACGACAACGCATGGCGGCAGCACGCGACCGTCAGAAAAGCTACGCAGATAAGCGTAGGAAGCCATTGGAATTTCAGGTCGGGGACCGGGTTGTACTTAAAGTCTCACCCTGGAAGGGTGTGGTTCGATTTGGTAAACGAGGCAAGCTCAATCCACGATATGTTGGACTGTTCGAGATCACTGAAAGAATAGGCAAGGTAGCCTATAGACTAAACCTATCAGCTGAACTCGGTGCAGTTCACAACGTATTTCACGTGTCGAATCTGAAGAAGTGTCTGTCAGATGAGACTCTCATAATTCCTTTCAAGGAACTCACTATCAACGAGCAGTTGCACTTCGTCGAGGAACCTGTAGAAATCACGGACCGGGATGTTAAAGTCCTCAAACATAGGAGAATTCCTCTTGTCCGAGTTCGTTGGAACTCCAAACGTGGCCCAGAGTACACCTGGGAATGCGAAGACCAGATGACAGAAAAGTACCCCCAGTTATTCGGAACCAATGCAACCACTACTGAGAATGAAGCTACTACTGCGGAATTTCGGGACGAAATTCCAAATCAACGGGGGGATGATGTGACACCCCAGGAAAACCAGTGAACAATACAGCTTACCTAGCTCCCTCAGTGAGTGCGTACCAAATTTCGGGACAAAATTTCTTTTAAGTTGTGGATAATGTGACAACTCGAATTTCCAAGATTCCAAATGCGCATTTATTGCACGTTCTTGTAGTGATTAGTTGATTATTTGCACAATTAATTGCTATGGAATTGTATACGTTTGATACAATGAAGTGTATTGTGTGATGGTGCATGGTTATGTGTTAATTGTGATAAATTTGTTAAATGCATAAACTTGGTGGTGAAACTGTGAAATTGTTGTGAGATGGTGTACTTGTGTTAAAGCTAATACTTGAGGATGTAGAGGGCAATTAGTGAAATCCTAGTAATACTTAACCCTAAATCATTCACTAAACCCCACACTAAAATCCAAGCACGTACTTTCACTTCTTTGGTACTCTCTGGCAATCATCACCATCATCATTGGCAAGATATTCCTCACTCTTGATTCCTCTCTTTCTCTAGAATCATTCGAGGTAATTGTTTATTGATTATTGTATACTTGTAAACCCTAATTGATTGTTTAATTGTATCAATTATTGATTCTTGATTATGTGTTCATGAAAAACCTAATCCTTCATATGATGCTCTCAGTAATTATCGATTTGATTCTGATTGATATGATAATGCTATTGCTTAGTGTAGAATCGATTGCCTGATGATTTTGATGCAGGATATGTAGAAATATTGATTGTTGTTTTGATCAGTACAATGCAAAGTATGTAATTAGGGTTTCACGATCGTATGAGAACTAAAACATAACTGATACAATCTCAATGAAGTGAACATTCGTATGTTTGATGATCTGTCCGAGTTTTATACATATTACTATAGTCCGATGTTTGATATATATGTTGTTGTCCGAAGTTTTAATTATGTAAAAGGTCCGATCTTTAAATTTAGTTGTGATCCGAGTTTTAATCATATAACATAGGGTCCGAGTTTGTGGGGTTGTGATTAGTCCGAGCTTTGTATAACATATCATATCCGACTTTTAACACATTGTGCTGTCCGAGTTCTGTAACACATGTCCTGTCCGAGTTTCATGAACTATTTGGTCCGAGTTTCAAAGGGGGCATGGCTCATGTCCGAGTTTTAACCCCCATGCCATATCCGAGTTTTATGACCTTATATGGTCCGAATTTTGTGGCCCAAACCCCATGTCCGACTTTTGAACCCCCCACCCCCTTTGGTTCGAAGTTTAACCCCAAACCCCCCATGAATCTGTCCGAATTTTAAAAGGGGATTAACCCCAGCACTTATGTCCGAGTTTTGAACAGGGGAAACCCCCCCCCCCACACTTGTCTGAGTTTTCATGAAGGGCAAGGCCCTGTCTGATTCTGATGTGTGTTTAATATGAGGCCATGAATGTGTAGTAAATAATGATTGAATCTGATAAGACGTGTATGTCACTTTCTTAAGCCGCTAACTCAGTTAAACTTGTTAAGTTTATCAACGCCGTTGAATATACGAAGTATGTTAACAGTGACAATATGTTAACCTCCATGTTAGACTGAAATGTGAAAGCAAAGGTGTGATGCATGAATTATGTGAATACGATGAACTGATTACGTGATGTATGATTCTATATATATATAATCGTATGATACTGAATGCAACTGTATGATCCTGCATGTATGAACAGTCTATGTGATATCATCTTGCATACAATAAGCACACAAAACATAGTTGCTTGAATGTCAATGATTTGCAAACCCTAATTTGATGCAAACACTTACATCGTATCATGTGCAACATATCCTAGGTCATGTGTAACGGACTTAGACATTTGATAAACCCTAGAGCATAGCATACCGAGCAAACCAAGGTGAGTTCACACAGCCAAGGCATGGGGTTCCCAGGGTGGGGATGGGATTGATTTATTTATTTGTACTTCTCTAGATAATGGAACGTGGTGATATGATCCTCGGGTGAGGAAGGTGATTGATTAAGATACTGCTAGACTAGTGATGCTTATAGAACTGATCTTCGCACACACGCCAGGGTTGGCTGCGATAATATGACTGATCTTCGCACACATGCCAGGGTTGGCTGCGATAATATGACTAATCTTCGCACACATGCCTAGGAAGTCTGCGAACTATACACTAAAACTTCGCACAGGTGCCGGGTGGCCGCGATACAAACATACCTAGTCTAGAATACTTGAGAATTTTCCCTAATCTTCGCATACATGCCTAGAGGGCTGCTGTCACACCCCAAAAATCCACCTACGGAGTATCACCGCTTGGGAGCGTGACTGACCAGGATCAAGCCACCAATCATATAGAACAATATATATATAATAGAAGTAATTACCATTAAACCAAACCAAATCCATATGAAAGGTGTTCCAAAACATAAGTAAGTTATCATTGTTTAGCGGAAGCGTATAATCAAAACCCAACTCAATTAGGTACGAAATGTCATAAGTATTTAATAAGATAATCACGATCCAAGCCCACAACGACCAGCTCCTCCATGTGCAAGCTCCATGTACCAAACGACCTGCAAGGCATGTAACAGAGGATCGACAACTAGTTGAGCGAGTTCATGGAAAGTAAATGCGTATTAGTAAGTTCGTTTGTAACAGGGGGCTCTACTGGGCCGTTAGTACGTTCTATTGGTGGGGGCTTCCCATGTTGTATAACTACTAGACTATTCGTAACCATAAGTATCCTTCACAACCAAGGATAGTAGTAAGTATAAGTACACGTAGGTTTTACGTGAGTATCCTTCACAACCGAGGATAGTAGTAAGTATAAGTACACGTAGGTTTTACGTGAGTATCCTTCACAACCGAGGATAGTAGTAAGTATAAGTACACGTAGGTTTTACGTGAGTATCCTTCACAACCGAGGATAGTAGTAAGTATAAGTCTACGTAGATTGTAAGTATGTGTCCAGCACAACCGAGGACAGTGAATAGCATAGGTATGTGTCCTGCACAACCGAGGACAGTGAGTAGCATAAGTATGTGTCCTGCACAACCGAGGACAGTGGTATGGTAGTCTAGTATTAGTGTCAGTACGAATCTATTCAACCTTATTCCTTCAATCCCATTCCCAAGCCCTGGGAATCCCATGCCTTAGTAAGAGTGTGAACTCACCTTGGTTTACTCGGTATGCTATGCTCTAGGGTTTATCAGATTGTCTAAGTCCGTTACACACGACCTAGGGTATGATGCACATAAATTCAAGATAAGTGTTGACGTTCAATTAGGGTTTACAGGTTCTTGCTGTTCAACAGTAACATACGGCATCGTATCACACAGTAACATGTAGTATCATTCAATAACATGTAACATCCTATTAGACAGTATCACATAAACAGCTACTCACTTTTATGCAGCTTAATCTTTACATTCAGGGTTTTTCTCAATTGTTTTAACTCAGTTATTCATCAACAGTCTTAGTAATTGAAATCGTGTTACAACATTGCTCAGCATTACCGAACTAGCATGCATAGGAGGGTTTACATACGTAACAGTGTTATCACATCAACAGTGCTAACATACTAACAGACAACGAAACTCGGCTAGGTTAACAAGCATGTGAGTTATCATTTTAGGTATCACTTAATCTATAAAAGTCGGATATTAAATATCATCTCTATAAAACAGATTAGGCTATGCATATAACAACATTCACCAAGTCGGACCTTGAATCATATCACCCAAAAGAACTCGGACCAATGTAGGCTTTAAAAGTTGGATAGGCTTCAAGCCTTATGAAACTCGGACAAGAAGTGGGGGTTTCCCTTCATAAGAAGTCGGACAAGGTGGGGGGGGGCTGCCCTAGTTAAAAGCTCGGACTAGAGGGGCAAGGGTAACAAAGTCGGACTAATGTCTCACTTATAAAAACTCGGACCATATGGGGCTTACAAGGTCGGACCTACATAACATCAAACAAAGTCGGACTCCCCATATCAAGGAAAGTCGGACCACCCTATCCTATAACAAACTCGGACATCAATTATCATTTAAAGTCACAAAAGTCGGACCTTATTTGTTAACAATACTCGGACATCACATTGAGTTAAAGATCGGACCTTCATGTTATAATAAAACTCGGACATACATGTGTATGGGGAAGCTCGGACCTTCTTGAATTAACCTAAAGGTCGGACTAATGAAATCAACAAAGGTCGGACCTTATATAATTGTCACAAGGTCGGACTTAACATTAAATCAAATTCGGACTCATTGCTTCTCTAAAGTTCGGACTAACAACCTTCGCAAAACTCAGACAAACATTCAATCATAATCATGCAACCATTCAACTTTATTGCAATCGTAACAGTTACATTTTTCACGTTTTCATGATTAAGAACCCTAATTTCATTTCATATAGATGGCATAAACAAAATCAATCAATCGATGATTAAAAACAACAATCATCACAAGAATAATCTATCAAGCATGCAACTAATCATCATCATAATCACAATTATCCGTAATCCAATCAAAATCACAGAATATTATATGAGGAACTAGGGTTTTCATGAACACATAATCAAGAATCAAGAATTGATAATAATCAAGGATCAATAAACAATAATCATTTACCTTGTGTTGATTCTAAAGAAAGAGGAATCAAGAGTGATGATTATCTTGTGCCAATGATGATGGTGATGATGATTGCTAGAGAAAGTGAATGTACGTGCTTTGGTTTTTGTGAAAATGATTAGTGAGATGGGATTAGGGTTAAGTATGATTTAGGTTTCACTAATAACTCTTTACACCCTCAATTATTCTATTTTACAAAAGTGCACCATCTCAATCAATTTCACAGTTTCACCACCAAGTTTATGCATTTGACAAGTTTATCACAATTAACACATAGCCATGCACAATCACACAATACACTTCATTGTATCAAAACGTATATAATTCCACGGCAACTAATTGTGCAAATAATTAACTACACAAACAATGAACGTGCAATAAATGCGAAATAGAAATCTTGGAAATTCGAGTTGTCACATTATCCCCAACTTGAAAGAAATTTCGTCCCGAAATTTAGCATGCGGTTACTGAGAATGCTAGGTAAGTTGTATCGTTTACTGATTTTCCTGGGGTGTCACAGCTGCGATACGAACTAATACGATACATGACTTAATGAACGAACACAAGGCTTACTATACCATTACAATTACTGAACTATAAACTGTGAACTCGCTCAAGTAGTTGTTGACTCTCTGCTGCATGCCTTGTAGGTCGTTAGATATATGGAGCTTGCACAGGGAGGAGCAGGTCGTTGTGGAGCATGGATCGTGGATGCCATGTTAAAACATTTAAACATTTGAACTATGATATACATTGGATTTTCATACTTATGCTTCCGCTACACTTGATACTATAATTATGTTTTGAACACCTATCGTATTGAATGATTGGTTTGCATTTATTTTACTTGATATTAATTACATGTTCAATATGATTGGTGGCTTGATCCTGGTCAGTCACGCTCCCAAGCGGTGATATTCCGCAGGTGGATTTTGGGGGTGTGACAACTTTGATTATTATATACTATGTTCAATATGATTGATGGCTTGATCCTGGTCATGTCACGCTCCCAAGCGGTGGTACTCCGCGTGTGGATTTTGGGGGTGTGACATTATGAGAGCCAGGTTTCGACACTTGAGGACTATGGGGATAGAGCATGAGCCAGGTTTCGATTCTATGAACAAAGTTTGAGCCAGGTTATCGATCATGAACCTGTGAAAGCCAGACAACGATCCTGAAGCAGATGATGCTGAAGAACTAAAGTAATGCCAGCACATTGCTAAGGGGAGTCTATTGATTCTGTTAGTGAAAGAGTGAATCCCAGAAACTGATCAAGGCTGAAGTTTGAGAAGACTCGACACGTAAGACTCGTCAACATCTAAGGGGGAGTCTGTTGGTGCATACATCTGTCGATTTCGTCTTGTATCGAGTCTTAGATTAGATTGTATAGATCAGGGGATGTTATTCAAGAAAATAGAAAAGTTTAGAGTGTTAGAGGCTGATTTCGCTCCTAGCTACACTTGTAGGTGATTCCGCCCGGAATCACAAGTGGCTAATTCCGCTCCAAATGACTCATGTATGTTTCGGGCGGAATCAGGCATCTATAAATAGATCATTACGAGCGAAATCAGAAAACGAGTTCCTTGTAATCCATGCCAAAGTGCTGCCGGTGTGAGGTTTGGTTCTAATCAACGTCAGATCAATACAATCAGTGTTTAAAGTGAAGATTTAGCTGTTTCTACCTTTGTTTCTTGTTTTCCGCACCTGAAACAAAGTGAAACTCCTCTGAACGACTCATTCGGGTCAATCGCACTATCCTTCAATTAGGTTATTAGTAATGCTTTGACCTAGACTATCACTTTCTAGGAACCTAACACAAGTTTACTTGTGTTTAGATCTTAAGACAATACCTGCCACCTATCCTTAGGTGATTATCAAAACATGAACACAAATTTCAAATCCGCTTCGAAAATTAATCATCTATCTATGGATGATTGATTATAAGGTTTTGAACCCTTCAGTTTGATTCATATTTGGCTTTGTGCCTTTTAAGTTTTTCAAAATCTCGTCAAAGTTTGGGTCTAAATAATGTGAACACGTGCAAACTGGAAGAGTGAATGCCTGTACCTTGGGTTTTCTGTCTAAGGCTAGAGTGTTCGTAAAATCCACAGTATCGGACCAGTCACTCTTACCTAGAAACTCTTGGGGTGAGCGTTCACTTATAGGCGAGCATGTCTTCGGTAATACATTATTATGACTCATTTGCTTTTATTTGTTAATGTGTGTTGTTTGTTTGCTTTGTGGTAACAAACAAATGACCACCATCCTTGCGTTTTGTCAATTTTATTGATATCTCATTTTTCATCACATCATCTCACTCGTTTTTTCTCATGTTTCCTCTTTTAGAATGCCTCCTCGACGTAACGTTCAGCAACCTGATGCCGAACTGGCAGCTATTATAGCACAGCAGATGGTTGCTATGCTACCTGGTCTCATAACTCAAATAAACCAAGCCACCAATAACAATGTTAATGCACCTGCTCCGTGCAACTTCAAAAGTTTTAACTCGGCTAAACCGCTCAAGTTTAGTGGTTCTGAAGGGACAACTGGGCTCCTATAGTGGTTTGAGAGTCTTGAGAGCACCTTTTGCCATGTTCAGTGTCCGAACAACCGTAAGGTCGAGTTTTCTTCAAGTGTATTCCAAAAGAGGGCTCTTACCTGGTGGAATGGGGTAATGAGAGATCGAGGTGCTGATGTTGCTTTGGGTCAGACTTGGGAGGAACTTAGAGCTCTCATGATGAGAGAATTTTGTCCTCGTCACGAGCAGAGGGCACTCGAAGATGAGTTCCATGATCTAAAGCAAGACAGTGGTGAACACCGGGCTTACACAGACAGATATGAGAAGTTAAGCTTGCAATGTCCTACAATGGTCAGGCCTTTGGATAAGGCTATTGAGAAATACATAGACGGTTTGCCAGATCCTGTTCAGGATATTGTCACTGGCAGCAACCCTACTACCGTCCATCAGGCCATTGAGCTAGCTGCTACCCTTACTGAATCGCAAGTCAAGAAGGGTAAACTCCACAGAAAAGGTGATAAGAAACAGAAACAGTCTGATAGCGCCACTGAGAAAAAGGGCAAGAAGGCTGCTGAGTCTTCAAAGAAATCGAGGAAGCATAAGGCTTCCAAGAACTTCGCTGTCACTGCTCAGACTAACCAGGCTGCTCCTAATCAGGCAGCACAGAATCAGGCTGCACAACCTGCTGCCAAGAGGTAGTATGCGGGAAATGCACCTCTGTGCAACAGATGTAACAGCCATCACCAGCCACAATTGCAATGCCGCATCTGCACAAATTGTGGCAAGTCTGGTCATCTTGCGAACACCTGCCATTTTGCTCCTAACCAAAAGCAGGCAGCTCAAAACCAAGCTGTGCAAAACCCTGCCCAGAATCCTGCACGACCTCACTCTCTGCCTGGTTCGTGTTACAATTGTGGGGATCTGACCCACTACAGGAACAACTGCCCGAGGTTAGCAAATACGAATCAAGCACCGGCTCGTGGTAGAGCTTTTAATCTGAATGCAAATGAGGCACGTGCAGATAATGAAGTGGTGAATGGTACGTTCCTTGTTAACAACCATCCTGCTTCTGTTCTATTTGATTCGGGTGCCGATAAGAGTTTTGTGTCCTTAGCATTTGAGCCTTTGCTTGCGATGACTAGAATAAAACTAGGAAAGCCCTTGATAGTAGAAGTAGCTAGTGGTGAACCTGTTGTACTCGACTCGGTTCTTATAAATTGCCAGTTGAATCTCAATAACCATCTTTTCCCTATTGACCTCACACCGATGCAACACGGGAGCTTCGATGTAATTGTAGGAATGGATTGGTTATCCAAGTACCATGCTGAGGTGGTATGTTTTGAGAAGTTAGTCCGTATACCACTTTCGACTGGTGAAATCTTAGAAGTTTGTGGGGAGAAACCCGTCAGCGGTCTTAAGCTTATGTCTTATACTCAAGCCCACAAATACATATGAAAGAACTATGTTGCTTTCTTAGCACATGTTGTAGAGGAGAAAGGCAAGGGTAAGACTATCCAAGATATCCCTGTTGTTCGGGATTATCCTGAGGTATTTCCTGAAGAATTACCTGGTTTACCCCCTGTACGCCAAGTTGAGTTCCGCATTGATCTCGTGCCTGGTGCAAATCCCATTGCTAAATCACCTTATCGTCTTGCACCGTCTGAGATGCAAGAGTTGTCTAAGCAGCTTCAGGAGCTATCTGACAAAGGATTCATCCGTCCAAGCTTTTCCCCTTGGGGCGCTCCTGTGCTATTTGTGAAAAAGAAAGATGGATCTTTCAGAATGTGTATCGAGTACCGTGAGCTTAATAAGCTTACCATCAAGAATCGATATCCCTTACCTCGCATTGATGATCTCTTTGATCAGTTACAGGGTTCTACTTGCTTTTCAAAGATTGACCTACGTTCTGGGTATCATCAACTTCGAGTTCTCGAAGAAGATATTCCCAAGACAGCTTTTCGTACGCGCTATGATCATTATGAGTTTATTGTTATGCCTTTTGGTTTAACAAATGCTCCTGCTGTTTTCATGGACTTGATGAATAGGGTTTGTAAGCCTTATTTGGACAAGTTCATCATCGTTTTCATTGATGATATCTTGATCTATTGTAAGACTCGAGCTGATCATGAGCAGCATCTTCGTCTTACAATGGAGCTCCTAAAGAAAGAACAGCTTTTCGCCAAATTCTCTGTCACACCCCAAAAATCCACCGTGTGGAGTATCACCGCCTCGAGGCGTGACATGACCAGGATAGAGCCACCAATCATATTGAACAACGTAATTAAGTAAATAAAACCAACCACAATACAATTGGTGACCAAAATAAAGTAACCGACTTTAAGTTAACAGCGGAAGCATAAAATGTAAGTCCAAAACATAAGTTCATAGTTCATGTTGGGATTGAATCCTATCAGAGGAACAGATAATTAAAGCCAAAACTGGATTAGAGCAGTGGATCCAGAATAAGCAGATGATTACATACAAATCTCTCCCCTTGAAAGTGATTTCAACATCTGCTGACCTCCTATCTGCTGATCTTGCAAAATGCTGACCTACAACTGCTGCTCAAGTAAAGACCTGATGAAAGACTAAAGCCCTGCTAATTCAATCTACTGCTTTAAGTCAAGCACTGCTGATCCGGACAAGTACTGCTGGGTTCACAGCAGTGGAAGGTTGCAGCAGCTGATCAATAGTCTGTTTTGTAATGTAATGTAATAGCAGTAGTTAACATAGCAGTGTTTGTATAGATCAGAGGTTAGAGTTTGTTAGGAGATTAGATGTCACATTCATGGTGACGTCAGCTAAGATGCTCAGTGGTTTGCAAGTGCCTATAAATAGATCAGTACTTTGTACTGTTCTATTAGCTCTTTTGCATCATCGTCTTCTTTGCACGAACAAACAACTGAGCTCTGGCTGAGGGGGAGTTTGCATTCATTCATCAATCATTGTAATCATTATTGAAATAAATTCAATCTTCCAATTCATTGTGAAAAGATGTTTGATCAAAGTATTACTCTCGTTTGATTGTATGCAAAGTTTGTTTTCATCATAATTCCGCTGCACACTCATCCATTTTCATTTTAATTACAAACACAAAATACAATCAGAATCAAACTCAGATCCAACATTTGGTATCAGAGCCGGGACAGTCAAATTTGATTTAACAATCATTTTGACGTAAATAGTTCAGCTCATAACAGTTGATACTGATCGTTTGTTCGTTTGTTGAAAAACAAAGCAAGGATTAATCACCAATAAAGTTGATTTCTCAGTGTATGTAAAACAACAAGAATGACGTCACAATCTCAGGATGATAAAAACAACATCGGCTCGCTTTTTAAACCACCTATGCTAAAAAGAAATGAGTACAACATCTGGCAGAGGAGGATGGGTCACATCCTCGCTCAACAAAGCACAGGTTGTTGGAGGTCTGTCGTCTTTGGTCCCCATGTTCCCACAGTGCCAAGCGCTGAAGATGCTAAAAAGTTCGTTCCAAAACCAGTTGAAAATTATACCGAAACCGACTATCAAAAGCTCGAACTAGATACTAAAGCGTTTAGCATCATAGCATCAGCGCTGCCCAATGAAATATATGTTGGACTGTTACACTGTAACAGTGCCAAAGAGTTCTGGGACGCGCTTAAGGAACAGTTTGGGGGAACCGAAGAAGTCATAGAAAACAATAGGGAAATCCTGAACCAACAGTATGAAACATTTTGTCATGTTAGAGGTGAATCACTGACGCAACAATTTGAGCGTTTCAGTTGTCTCATCAGTGAACTGAGGCTTGTTAATACCACTTTTACAAACTCAACTCAAAATAGCAGGTTCCTCATGTCACTGCCAGAAAAATGGGACACCATAGCTTTTGTCACCCGAAATTCACCTTAGTTCAAGGATCTGACCTTGACCCAACTCCACGGTCGACTCCTGACCTACGAAAGGGAGTTGAACAAGAAAAGGAAGTTACAAGAGTCAGGAAAGGCCGTTGATGATTATACATTCGGTAACACTGCTCTTCTGGGTCAAGAAGAATCTGGGAGTAGTGCTAAGGATCAGGGTTATGATCACTTCATTGACATAACTGCTGGTGCAAATTTTAACAACCCTGATCCTCACACTGCAAGTTTTGCATTCACTGCAAACGAAAACCAGATGTCAGACAATCTAAGCTTTGAACTCAATGATCTACAACATTTTGATCCCACTGACTTAGAGGAAATGAACATTCTGCACCAACTGGCCTTGCTAAGTGTTAGAACTAGCAAATTTTACAAAAGAACAGGGCGAAAATTCCCAGGTTTGCATGGGAATCTAAGGGTTGGGTTGGATAAATCAAAAATCAAGTGCTACAAGTGTAATAAGTTGGGACACTTCGCTAGGGAGTGTAGGAGTCAAACTACTGGTCCCATAATCACTCATCCTAGCTCAAATCCTAGACCTCAAAATCAAGGCACTGTGCACTATACCCAATATGCCCCAGCAGCTCAAGTGAACACTGCTCACTATGTTGTTGCCCCTGTGCCAGTGCACTATGTCCAAACTACTGTTCCACAGATCCAATTTGTTCAAACCCCTGTCCCTCAGGCACAAGTGTAGCCTGCACCTCAAACCACTGCTCCAGCAGCAGTACAACCAGATCAACAAAGTTTTTTCACTCAAGGGTTTGTTGACTGGAGCAGTATGCCTGAAGACCTTAGTGATGAAAATTTTGCACTCTATGCTTCCAATGATTCTTCTCATAATGAATTTTGTTTGATGGCATTAGAGTCAATACAGGAGGGGGTTGAAACTGAAGAGGAACAGCTGAGTATTGAAACAGTGGATGAGGTGACTGAAGCAGTGGTTACTACTGTGGCTGGTGAACTACTGTTGGGAGAAAGTTCAGGTACCCTGATTGAACCCTTGACAGACCCATGGTCCGAAGAGAACAAGGAAGAAAAGAAAGAAGAAAAAGCAGGTGAGAAAGAAGAAAGAGCTGAAGATGAAGAAAATCCTCAATGTGATTGTGCAATGATGGCTGCTGCCAAGGTATCTCCTCAGGTTCTTGAAAAACTGTTTTCTGACAATTGCATTATTGCTTTTGCTAACATCAAAGAGGTGAACGAAAACCTTCGGGATAAAATCTTAACTGATGAAGTCAAATTTGAAAGATCTCTAAAAGAACTTAAAAACAAATTGGCTGAAAAAGAGAAAGAGATTAGCAGCATGAAAGAAGAGCAGAGCATAACCAAAACCCAACTCCAAACTTTGGTAGAAAAATACCAAGTTTGCAAAAAGGAGTTAGAGTCCACCCAGATCACATGTGAGAGATGGGTGGAATCATGCAAAGGGTATGAGGTTATGCTTGAAAAACAGATAAAAAGCAATGTGAAATTTGGGGTTGGTTATAGAAAACATGATGATGAAAACACTGCTTTTGGAAAATCTGCTCCGACCACTGATGTACTCATTGAGTTCATCCCCACAAACAAGAATGGCCAAGAAGTAAAAATCACTGACAAACTTGGTAACAAAATCACACTTGACAGACCAATGGGATCCTCTACTTTTGAGGAGCTTGAAGATCATCAGTTTAAACCAAAATGGTCTGATGAGTGTGATATTCTTGAAAATTTCAAGCCAATGGACTTTACATCAACTGATGGTGTTAAAGCTCCAAAAAAATAAAGTCATACCTCTCAAGGACATCCCAGCTGTGATTAAAACCTCTGCTGCAAAGGAGTCTGAAAAGAGAAAGAAGAAAGAAAAAATTGATAACTTGTTTTGTGAATTCTGTGAGAAAAGGAATCATCTAACAAAAGATTGTTTCCACTTAAAAGCTTATGATTTAAACAAAACAAGTGTCATTGTTTCAGCTGAAAGTTGCATTGTTTGTGGTAAAACAAACCACAAAACTCAAGCATGTGTGTATCTCAAAAATTTTGATGTGAAAAAGAATGAGTACATTGCTAAAACATCCTTGAGTCCATCATCATCATCATCACCATCTGTCAAATTCACCAAGAAACAACCACTGTTTGTACCAGTTCAAACAGCTGTCACAAAACAGCTGAACCAAACATCTGTCAAAAGAGATGTTTAGATTACTGATGCACCCCTGCCAATCAGTTCAGAAAAGACAAGGAAAAACAGTCCTACCAAAGGATTCCACACGTTTATGAAGCCTACAAAAGGCCCTCTAAACCTAGAGTGAATAGGCATCCTTTTGGTTATCAGCAGGTGATTGGTCAAGACCTCCAACAGTGGTTAGCAAGAAACAGTACTAAAACTGTCCAAACCCCTGACCTAACCACTGTTCATCACTCTGCATCCTTACCAGACACTGTTGAAACCCCATCCAAAGCCCTGTTGGCTTTGGAGCCCTTAATGAACTAATCCTTTTACTTCATGTGCAGGGAGCTTATGCATGCTTTGATAGTCTTTGGTATGTAGATAGTGGAGGCTCCAGGCACATGATAGGATGTAAAGCCCTCCTCAAAGACTTTAAAATCCATGGAGGGGGGTGATATATCCTTTGGGAATAATAGTAAAGGGAAAGTTCTGGGGTCTGGTACAGTGCAATCTGGAAATGTAAAATTTGAAAATGTCAATCTGATAGACAATCTAAAATTCAACCTTCTGAGTGTATCACAAATGAGTGACAAAGGGTTTGGGTCATTCTTCACAAAAGATTGTTGTAGGATTGTTGGACCAGAAATGGTCAAAAAGATTGAAGCAATAATCAAAACTAGTCAAACTAAACTTGTTGCTCAAAGAAGTGGCAATGTTTATGTTGTTGATATGTCAAAAGAGTGTCCCAGAGCTGATGCATGTCTGTTCTCAGCTGCCTCTAACAAAGAGACAGGACTTTGGCACAGAAGGCTGGGGCACACAAATCTTAAGACAATCACTGAAATTTCAAAAAATGGTTTGGTGAGAGGCCTACCACAAAAATTGTTTTCATGTCCTGAACATTGCATTTCCTGTTTAAAAGGAAAACAACATAAAAGTTCTTACAAGTCCATTGAAGAGTCCAAAACAACCCAGTGTTTGCAAATGCTACACATGGATTTGTTTGCCCCAGTGCAAGTCATGAGCCTCAAGAAGAAAATATATTGTTTGGTTATTGTTGATGACTTTTCTAGGTTTACATGGACTTTCTTTTTACACTCAAAAGATGAGACTGCAGGTATTTTGCAAGACTTTGTGACACAGGTTGAAAAGCAATTTGACCTTCCAGTGAAAAGCTTCAGGAGTGACAATGGCACAGAATTTAAAAATAAGGAGTTGGATGCTTTCTGTGTGAAGAAAGGGATTATAAGGCAGTACAGAATCCCTAGAACACACCAGAGCAAAATGGGGTTGTTGAAAGAAAGAACAGAACTTTGATTGAGGCTGCCAGAACTATGCTTGCAGATTCAGATTTGCCATTAACTTTCTGGGCAGCGGCAGTAAACACTACTTGCTATGTCCAGAACAGAGTTTTAATAAACCCCAGGCACAAAAAGACTGCTTATGAAATTCTGTATAAAATCAAACCACTGATCTCATATTTCAAGGTGTTTGGCTGCCCATGCTTTACTTTGAACTTAAAAGATTCCATTTCAAAATTTGCAGCCAAAATTGATTGTGGTTATCATCTGGGATACTCAACCACTGCCAACGCATACAAAGTGTTCAATACACGGACCAAGGCAGTGGAGGAGACTTTGAATGTAAAGTTCAATGAACTTTCATCAATGAAAATCCCAACAAATCCTGCAGATCTGTTTGATCTTGAAAAATTTACTTTTGAAAATACTGCTGTCAAGACTAACAGTGCAGGTCCATCAGAGGATACAACACCAGACTATGGGTATGAAATCATTATCCCTCAAAGTTCTGCCACAAAGGGAAAAGCACCAGCTGTTCAAAATAGTTGTCAAAGCTCAACCACTGCTACCTCAACAGTTGTTGACAAAAGTAGCCCATCCACCACATCATCAAACACTGCTGACAAAAGTCCTCAAACAGTGGATAAAAGTCAGCAGTTGTCCACTTCATTACCTCCTATTCCACCACCTTTTGAAGCCACTGCTGGGTCATCAAAGTCACCAGCAGTGGTTAGCTCAGATGATACACATTTGCAGCCTTCACCAACAAATGCCGTCATACCGTACCAAGGAGACTTAATCTTCTTGAGATCTCATCCACCCGCTCAAATAATTGGCAACATCAATGAAGGGGTGCTCACAAGAAGCCAAACCCAAAACATTTGTCTTTTTGCTGGTTTTCTATCACTCCATCAGCCAGTCAAGTACCAAGAGGCACTGAAAGACAACAGCTGGGTAGAAGCCATGCAAGAGGAGCTCCAACAGTTTAAAAGACAACAAGTATGGGAGCTTGTACCACTGCCAGAAGAGGTTAGTCCCATTAACACAAAGTGGGTCTTCAAGAACAAAACTGATGAAAGGGGCATTGTTGTCAAGAATAAAGCCAGGCTTGTGGTTCAAGGTTAGAGACAGGAAAAGGGGATTGATTATGATGAAACATTCGCCCCTGTTGCAAGATTAGAAGCCATTAGACTGTTCCTGGCCTTTGCTGTCAACCACAACATGAAGGTGTTTCAAATGGATATCAAAAGTGCTTTCCTCTATGGTACAATTCAAGAAGAGGTGTATGTATGTCAACCTACGGGTTTTAAGGATCCATTTTATCCTGATCATGTCTACAGGCTAAACAAAGCCTTGTATGGCCTGAAACAAGCACCAAGGGCCTGGTATGAAACTCTTTCCAATTTCCTACTCTCAAATGGTTTCAAAAGAGGTACCATTGATAAAACACTGTTTCTTAAATGGAGAGGGAAGGATTTAATGATTGTCCAAATTTATGTTTTTTTTTTTGGAAGCACATGTAACAAAATGTGTGAAGAGTTTAGAGAACTGATGACAGCTGAGTTTGAAATGAGTGCAATGGGTGAGCTGCAATGCTTTCTTGGTCTCCAAGTACAACAAATGCAAAATGGAACTTTCATTCATCAAAGGAAATATGCTAAAGAACTTTTGACCAAATTTGATATGAATGATTGTAAACCATGCAGCACACCCATGGCAACAAATAAGCTGGTCATGTCTGATGACAAGGATGAGCTGATTGACCAAACACTTTATAGAAGCATGATTGGGTCTTTATTGTACCTAACTGCATCTAGACCAGACATCATGTTTGCAACATGTGTTTGTGCAAGAAATCAATCAACTCCCAGAAAATCAAATCTCATTGCTGTAAAAAGGATCTTCAGATACATAAAAGGTGCTCCCACACTTGGTATCTGGTATCCAGCTAATGGGAATATCAAGCTTTCAGGTTTTTCAGACAGTGACTTTGCTGGATGTCACACCACAAGGAAGTCCACTTCAGAAGGGTGCCAGTTTCTAGGTGATTGCTTAGTTTCTTGGCAAAGCAAAAAGCAAGCAGCAGTTTCAACATCCACTGCTGAGGCTGAATACATTACTGCTACAAGCTGTACAGCCCAACTCTTGTGGCTTCAAAATCAGTTACTAGATTTTGGTATCACTGCCTTAAAAACACCAGTCATGTTGGACAGCCAGGCAGCAGAAAATATCATCAAAAATCCAGTTTCCCACTCTACCACCAAACACATCGACATCAAACATCACTTTGTGAGGGATTGCTATGAAAAAGGTTTGATTTCTCTGCATCATGTCCCAACTAAAGACCAGCTGGCAGATGTGCTCACAAAAGCACTTGATACAGCCACTTTTGAAAGCTTGGTCTCTAGGATTGGGATGCTGAACATGGAATAACAAGCAAAATCTTGTTTTTCTTTGAATAATAGCAACAAAATGTTTTCAGAAAATCAAAAATCCATCCTTAAAAAATAGCTAACAATGAAATTTTCATTAAAATCCTTAAAAGTCTGCCATAACCACTGATTGTTCAAAAGTCTGCTCTACTTCAAAAGTCTGTCCACTAATGAAAGTCAACCCCTGTTCTCTCATTCCTTTGATAATCTCTGTTGTTCAAAAGCTATATCCACTGATATGCTATCCACTGATAGTGAAAATCATCCACTGCTTCCTTACCACTGCCTTCATCCGTCACTTTCATCAAAGTACTGTCCTTCACTTTCACCAGGGGTTGTCACGTGGGCAGTACATAGTGGTCAGACCTTTTGTAACGGCTGCCACGTCAGCATTCACTTTCTTCCCTATAAAAATCCCCCACTCACCACCAAAACAGGGTTTTACTGTCGAGTTGAATTCTTAAAAAAAAAATCTCTTCTCAAAGCAGTTTTTCATCTCATCTTTCACAAATTTCTTCGATCATTCTATTCAAAAATGACAAAATCGAAGCCATCCGCAAAACCCACATCCAAATCATCATCGAAAACAGCCTCTCAAAAGGCAATCTCCACTGAAATCCCATATAAATCATCTCACAATCTCCTGGGTCTTCTCACAAAACCAGGAACCACAAATGTTTTCGATTCCATCATTAACACCATGGCAAAATCAAAGTACAAAACTTTGTTCACTGCCGATGCATCAATCTATTTGGAGACCCAAAGGGAGTTCTGGAAGAATGCAACCCTTGAAAAACAAGGAGACACTGCAACCACCATACACTCTTCTATAAAGGGTAAAGCTATCCAAATCACGCCACAATCCATTTCAGAGGTCTTTCAACTCGATGATCAGGAAGGTAAAACTTCTTTCACTAAAAACGAGTTACAAACTGACTTCATTGAAAGAGGGTATGAAGCCACAATGATGAAGAAACTTACCTTACAAAAAGGTTATTTTCCTTCTGCAACCAGATTTCTATTTCATACCCTTCTACTATGTGTTTCAAACAAGACCACTTCTTTCAATGAAATCCCTTTAAATATTCAAAATCTGGGATATGCAATTCTTCAAGGATAAAATTTTAACTACTCTCGGGAAACCTTTAAAGATTTGGTTAATAATGTTGAAACAAAGCCATTCTTACTGTTTCCAAGGTTTTTAACTTACTATTTTGAAAAGAAATTCACTAAGAATGATTTAGCTGCAATAAATCAAGGTGAGTCTACTCAAATAAACAGCTTAACAACTGAAACTTTTTCAAGAATGTTAGTGTAAGGGCTGGATTTTTATGACCTATGATCCTTACATGTGATCCTAACAAGTGATCCTTGTTTCTTTGGCAGATAGTGATCCTCAGAGGAGCTCCAGGATCAGGATCACGGATCATTCCAAGGATCCTCATACTAACGACTATTCTCTTTGGACTTAATATTATCTTGCAGGAATTACGAGTTGGATCCGGTCTTAGCAATGTAAACAAGGAATCTATCACGCTAATCTCGCACATGCATAATCAAAGATGGACGTTATGACAAATATGGAAACTCAGCACAATTCAAGGGCGATTATTTAGGCTAAATTTACTTCTATTTCTAAAGGGGTAACGAGCTAGTAGTTAGGTGATTTGCCTAAAATAGAACCACACACACTTGTATAAATGGCACTCTTGAACATTCGGAAGAGACAACACATTTCTCACACGCTTTAGCATACGATACTATAGTTATCCTTGTACCTAGCTCGTTACCATCCAAAGTTGTAACCATTATTTGTTATATTGAAGTTTGGTGATCGGTAGTTTCCATCACCCGAGGTTTTTTATGCCGGAGATCATTCATTGATCAAGGGCTTTTTCCTCGTATAAATCCTTGTGTCACTTGTGCAATTTACATTTGAGTGATCCTTCACTTTGTTCATCATACCAAGCATCATTCCCCGTTTACATAAAGTTTGGTTGCATTATCTTTAAGTGATTTTTGACCAAAACAGTTTGGCGCCCACCGTGGGGCAATTGGTGCTTCATTCATAAGAAAGTTTTTCTGTTGGTGAACATTCCGGAAGTGTTGCATGGCTTCATCATTGAAGAATACTTCCACAGCGATGTCTGCAGTCAATTCATCTAATGGCATTCCACCTTTGCCTCCACCACCAGCTGGATCTCAGAAAAATGCTGAGAAGAGACCAACTCCTATCTCCTCTAAACCATCATCTTTTGCTCTAACTTCTTCTATTCCCAGTACTAGTGATATATTTACTTTGATTTTGCAGATGAGGGATCGTATGCAGCAGCAGGATGAAACCAATGACAGGATCCTCAAGGAAATCGGAGATCTCAAAAGGCAAAAGAAAACGGCAGAGGATCATTCCCCACTAATGCCCAAATCTTTGAATTTTGATACTCCGATGATTACTTCTCAGCCATCAGAGGTCCCAGATGTTCAACACATGTGTGGATCAAGAGGAGTGCATTTCGGCCCAGCAGTAGTGACTCAGGCATCAGGATCATATTTCCAACCGGCAGGATCCTATACTCAGCATATGGGATCCTTCATGAACTCAGGATCCCCCTTCGTTCCAGGATTATCCCAGGTTCAAGGATCCTCCTTCGTTCCAGGATCATCCCAGGTTCAAGGATCCTCCTTCGTTCCAGGATTATCCCAGGTTCAAGGATCCTCCTTCGTTCCAGGATTATCCCAGGTTCAAGGATCCTCCTTAGTTCCAGGATCATCCCATATTCAGGGATCCCTTCAGATGCCAGGATCCTTGAAGAATTTGCAAACAAGAAGTCCAGATGTCCATCAAGGAGATTTTATTCCGATGCAGTCCATTGCTTCCACTGGTTCATCAATCATTCCAGAATCCCAGTAATATGGATTCACATCCAATGTTCCTAACTTGAACCCGATGGGAGGTAACACTTTTAATAATTCTCTTACCACTAACCATGGATTCATGCAGGATACAGGTATCAATCATGCTATGGTCAGAGAACTATAAAAACTGAAGGATATGATATCAAGTGTTCCAGGGGTAGTCAAACCTATCCCGGAGATTGCAGATGGAAGCCATAAGGTATCTCGTTTTGCACCACCAATTTGTGATGCTAAGATACCCAAAAGATTCCATATCCCTACTATGAAGCTGTATGATGGTACAACGGATCCTGAGGAACATATAGCACAATACAGGGAGAGGATGGAGATCAATCCTATTCCAGAAAGGTAAAAGGAAGCATGCATGTGCAATGGATTTGGATCCACTCTTACTGGATCAGCTCTTAAATGGCTACTAAGTCTTCCCCCTTACTCTATTACTTCGTTTGCTAATTTAGTTAACTTATTCAATAATCAATTTTCTTGTAGCAGAAAATTTGAACGATTGACTAGTGATTTATATAGGATAACACAGGGTCATAATGAATCATTAAGGGATTATATAACCAAGTTTAGTAAAGAATCCTTGGACATTCCTAACTTGGATGTGGCCACAGCTGTTGAGGCCTTCAAGATGGGATTGCTTAAGGATTCATTGTTCTATGATGATCTTGTTATGACACCGTGCAGGAACCTAGACGAAGTAAGAACTCGGGCACTCAGGTTCATCCGGCTAGAGGATGACAAGAGGATCCAGGAGAGACAAGTAGGATCCTCAAAACAAGAAAAGCAAGGATCCTCTTTCAAAAGCAACAAATTCAAATCCTATAACAGAACTGACAATCAGAGTGTGCATGCTGTAGACCAAGAAGAGGATGATGAAGATTATCCTCCAATTTCCGAATACTGTTTTTCCGTTGATAATCATGAACTAATCCTTGCAATGCAGAATCTAGGAGAAAAGGCCAGATGGCCCAGAAAAAATGATAAAACAGCCGCAACCAAAGATAAATCAAAGTGGTGTGCATACCGTGAAGATTTTGGGCATTTGACAGAGGAATGCATCGCATTACGAAAGGAAATTGGATATCTGCTGAGCAAGGGGCATTTGAAAGAATTGTTGGGAAGAAAAAAGCAAAGGACTCAGGATCCTGAAAGGATCCCTGAGAAAGCTCCAGCTCCTCCAGTAGATACACAAGTGATTAACTTTATATCTGGAGGATCAGACATCTGTGGTACATCCTTCTCAGCAGCTAAAAGGCATGCAAAGGAAGCTAAAATGGATAACGGAGAAAGATCTATTCGAACATCAAGTGTCTCGGAAGGAAAAATCATAACATTTGATGAGGATGATAGAATTAACATCCAGGATCCTCATCATGATAGTTTAGTTATTACTCTTTTTATTTCTAACCATTTTGTCCGCATGATCCTTATTGACGGAGGAAGCTCAGTAAACATTATCCAGCTTGATGTTCTGAAGAAAATGGGTATCCCTGAATCAGATATCACACCAAGATCCTCCGTGCTTGTAGGATTTAGTGGCGAAACTAAGAAAACCCTGGGGGACATTAAACTCCCAATTTATGTGGAAGGATTACATAATTATCAAAAATTTTGTGTTATTGACTGTTTGTCTTGTTGTATTGTTATCCTTGGTAGGCCCTGGATACACGATATGAAGGCAGTCCCATCCACCTACCATCAGTGTGTGAAGCTTCCTAGCCCATGGGGAATAATCAAGATCGATAGTGATCAACAGGAGGCTAAGGATTGTTACACCTCATCAATGAAACCAGCCTCGAAATCAAGGGAGCAATAGCAATTAAAGTATCCTCCAAGGGGTGTCTTGGAGGCAAGAGAGCAGGATGTGGACGAAATCCTCTTGGATCCTGATGATCCTGAATCCAAGATCTACATCGGATCAGGGATCCTTGATAAAATGAAAGAAGACATAGTATCCTTCCTCAAAAGAAGAAAATCTACCTTTGCATGGAAATATGAGGATATGACAGGTATATCTAAGGATATTATCACTCATAAACTTGGCATTGACAGGTCAGTTAAACTGATCCATCAAAAAGGAGGAAGTTTGCACCAGAAAGAAATGCCATTATCCAGGAAGAGGTAGAAAGATTACTACGAGAAGGTATGATCAGAGAAGTGAAGTATCCAAAATGGCTGGCCAATGTGGTTGTTGTTCAAAAGAAAAATGGAAAGTGGAGGGTATGTATCGATTTCACTGATTTGAATAAGGCATGTCCCAAGGATCCTTTCCCATTACCCCACATTGACTCCATGGTGGATGCAACGGCGGGTCATGAACTGTTAACCTTTATGGATGCATCATCTGGATTCCAACAAATTCAGATGGAACCATCTGACCAAGAGGATACGGCTTTTATGACCCCAACCGGTTTATATTGTTATATTGCTATGCCTTTTGGATTAAGAAATGCAGGTGCAACATATCAAAGGCTGGTGAATATGATGTTCAAAGATCAAATAAGGGCCTTATTTGATCGAAGCCGAAGCAGGAAAGGGGGCCTATAGGTTGCTTACCATGGAGGGTAATCTGTTACCAAGAGCTTGGAATGCTATCCACTTGAAAAAATATTTCATGTAAGCAGGATCCTTCTGGCATGAGTGATCCTTAAATTGGAAGTATCCTTCAAGGATCCCTGAAGCATCAATGATCCTTACTCTGGTAATGTCCTAAGCTTGAACTCTTATTTACATATCTTCTTATTTAAAGGATAAGGATCATGTATCCTTCATCCTTCTCTCACGAAATTTTGAGTTCTGATAAGTTCAGGTATCCTTAGCATAATGTCGACAATCTTCAGAAGCAACTCAGATCCTTTGGGCTTGTCCCTAGTTATCCTTGGGCTTGTCCCCAGTTTTCGCCTGTAGCGCACGATGATCCTGGTATAGTTCACGTCTTTGGGACCAGTACTCGCTTTAGGGGCTGATAACCTCATCGTACTGGCTATACCCAGGATCCTACGTATAATGGTAGACGTACCATACATCCGTTCCCAAGGTTTCTAACGTTTTCACGTTAGCTAAGGTTTTGGCATTTTCATGTCACTAAGTTTGGATAGTCGCCAGTGAGGGCCATACTCCAGTTTACATACGATCCTTGGGCTTGTCCCCAGTTATCCTTCGGGCTTGTCCCCAGTTATCCTTTGGGCTTGTCCCTAGTTATCCTTCGGGCTTGTCCCCAGTGATCCTTTGGGCTCATCCCCAGTTATCCTTTGGGCATGTCCCCAGTTACTAACTTATCTTTTATATTGGCTTAGTCCCAAGTTATGTCCTATTTTTCAGGTTTTCAAAGTTAAACAATTAAGGATCCTTAATCCTTATAATCCATTAAAGTTTCACTTATGGTTATCCTGATTAAAGGTTAGGATCCTAACTTGGATCCTCAGGTATGATCCTTGACTATTTTCAATTTCATTCATTATTTAATTGAATAACCCTTAGACTTTGACAACTGAACCTATGATCCTTAAAATAAATTACTTGGAAGATTTTCGATTATAGGATATTTGATCCAGGATCATATCCTAAATTCCTTAAACATAATTCGCTTAACTTTTCTTGCTCAAACAAATATGTATCAAAATAATTGGAAATTAAAAGGATAACAACACGAGATAAGCCAAAAAGATTAGAGTTATTTTATTAACAAAGGCTTAAAACCCTTCAAAGTTGTCAAAATTGCCAACCCACGTTTCTACCAGCAAAACGTGGCCCGTCCACATGGGTTAGCAAAGGGTGTCCATTGTTTGTGCGGTCATAGCATGCAGGAAATTAAAAGGCGGCAGGATCACAATGGCTTCATCCCCCAAACAGAGGATCCCTCCACCATTTGTAATCCTACCTATTGTCCACACGATCCTAGATCCTCAACCCTAAACCTATTGTTCAAATACAAACCATAATTGTTTTAAAACATCACAACCACCAAACAAAAAAATTGGGCTCCGGCTATGTCTATAAGTTTCCTTCATCGCCCAATCCTGTAGCTCAATCCTTCGCTGCACCATCACCACCGGCTCCACTTGCCTCTCCACCCTGATCCTTGCCAGCATCTCCACCCTCAAGCATCGGGACCTCCTCAGCTTCTTCATCATCCTCCAACTCTGCCGGCCTCGCCTTCCAACCCTCTACATCCCATGTGCTCTTGTTGAAGGCAGGATCCTGAGCCTCCATAGCCATCTGCAGCTGGATCTTATACATGGTTATTGCAGCAGAGACCTTGGCATCCTGGGTGATCTCATGCTTCTCATAATCAAAATTAATCAGCATCCTGGCAACATCATCCTTAGTGGCCCGGAGCTCCTTCTCAAGATCAGCTATCTTAAGATCCTTCAGCACACCAACTTGTTGGAGGTCAGCAATTTGGCGGTCCTGATCCTCGACATGGCCAACATACGTCTCTATCTCAGCAAATTTCTGCAAGAAAAACAAGGCATAATATCAGAAACAATCCTCAAAACTATCAGGATACACAAACAGGGGAAGTGATCCTTACCTCATTGAAGTAGTCCAGAAATTGTTGGCGGAGCAGGGGCAGACCTTGAAGATCCTCGGCTTCGGAGGCTTTTCTCTTCTTGCCTCCCTTCCCTCTAACAGGTGCCTTGGGGACGGAAGCACTTGGGCTAGTAGGAGTCTTCTTCCTTGAGGATTTGACGTTAGTGAGATCGTCGATGCCAAACTTTGAAGCAGACTTAGAGGATTTTCCAGCACCTACACAACCAAAATAAGATAAGTATTCTAACTAAATTTGAAATCCTACATAGAATTACTTTTTAATAAGGATACTTAATTGACATTGTGGCAGAGGCAGAGGATACTTCCTGAGAATCCTGGGTGGTAACCTGGAAAGTCCTTATTTCAGGATCAAGCTTCTTGAAGGCCAGGAGTCTCTCTTTTGCAGCAGGAGTCAACCTAAGATGAGAAACGGATATAGCTGCACAATAAACAAGAGAATGTCAGTAATCCTTATACTAAGGAACAAGTTCTATGGTGATCCTTCCAGGATCCTACCATGGGTAGCCCACTTATTGGGCAAATCCTTCCCATTAGGGATGGTATCTCTCCTTACAAAGAAGAACCGCCGCTTCCAGTTCGTGTCGTTTTTGGTAACTTTAAGAACAGGGTGCTCTTCTCCAGCTTTTCGTTTGAACAAGTATCGGTGGGATCCAAAAGTTGTGAGATCATACATCTCGGCTAACTCCGCCATGCCAAGGTCTATCCCTTCTTGTTCGATGATCCTTTCAAGGGTGTATAACACCCTCCAGATCATCGGCATAGCCTGGATATAGCAGATGCCGGTAAGGGAGAAAAAGGATTGGGTGAACTGAGGGAAAGGATACGAGTATCCTATCATGAAAGGAGTGACCGGGAAAGCTATCCACGTCTCAGAGATGAAATCACTCAAAGCGGTAGGGCTAAAAGGCTTGAAAAGGGTGTTCGCCGAAAAGCAATGACGGATTTTGTCGATTTGAGGGTCTGTAAAACAACACCTCTCGGTGGGGGAATCTTTGATGATCCCTTGACCCTTCAAGGGGCTGTCCTTCTTAGGATCCTTGCAGGGAGAGTTCCGGAGCAACATCTTTTACAGAACAATAGAAAGAGAAAGAGAAACAGAGCAAGCAAGAAGAAGATAAAGGGGAATACCTGTTCAATCCTCTGGTCGCGGTTATAAAGGGAAGAGTTCTTGAATTTAAATGCAAACGATTCTATCCCTATTTCTATTTATAATCATGATTGTGCAGGGCTGTCACCTCCATGACGTCAGACCATAACGGATAGTTCCACCTTAACGGCTATATATCTGTTGAGTTAGTTAGAGATAAGATTCATCAAAATATAACTCGTTTATATTACATAAATACTCCTTATATTTTGGGGGCAATTGTTAGGGCTGGATTTTTATGACCTATGATCCTTACATGTGATCCTAACAAGTGATCCTTGTTTCTTTGGCAGATAGTGATCCTCAGAGGAGCTCCAGGATCAGGATCACGGATCATTCCAAGGATCCTCATACTAACGACTGTTCTCTTTGGACTTAATATTATCTTGCAGGAATTACGAGTTGGATCCGGTCTTAGCAACGTAAACAAGGAATCTATCACGCTAATCTCGCACATGCATAATCAAAGATGGACGTTATGACAAATATGGAAACTCAACACAATTCAAGGGCGATTATTTAGGCTAAATTTACTTCTATTTCTAAAGGGGTAACGAGCTAGTAGTTAGGTGATTTGCCCAAAATAGAACCACACACACTTGTATAAATGGCACTCTTGATCATGCGGAAGAGACAACACATTTCTCACACGCTTTAGCATACGATACTATAGTGATCCTTGTACCTAGCTCGTTACCATCCAAAGTTGTAACCATTATTTGTTATATTGAAGTTTGGTGATCGGTAGTTTCCATCACCCGAGGTTTTTTATGCCGGAGATCATTCATTGATCAAGGGCTTTTTCCTCGTATAAATCCTTGTGTCACTTGTGCAATTTACATTTGAGTGATCCTTCACTTTGTTCATCATACCAAGCATCATTCCCCGTTTCCATAAAGTTTGGTTGCATTATCTTTAAGTGATTTTTGACCAAAACAGTTAGCACCTTGCAAAACACAAGCAGAGGTGCTTGAACAGAATTTAGCAGCTACCACTGCTCCTCAGGTATCTGCTGCTGAGCCCACTGCTCAAGGTGATCAAAGCAGCAGACCAACTGTTTTGAAACCCACACCTACAAATCCCAAAAAGCCAAACAAAAAGACAAATCAACCCCCCCCCCCCAAACCAATCAAAACGGCAACTCTGGAGGATGAGATACCAGAGCTACTGCCTGTGACAACACAAATGTCACAAGAAACCACTGCTGCTACTTCCTCACAGCAGTTGGTACAAATATCTCAACCCATAACCAAAACTCCTCCTGCTTCTTCACAAAAAGAACAGGTTGTACACATAGGGCCACCACATTATGATGCTCTGGAGTTACTCGTTTCCATCATCCACAGCCCAATGCCCGAGGGAAATTCTCTTTCTACACCCCACCTCACATGCATAATTCCACCAAAAACACAACTTTTGTTGGATGCAATAGATTTGAACTAGGCACTACTGAGTCCTTCTCCATCACCTGTTAATGAGAATATGCCTCAACAACTGACTGAGCCTGATGTATCATTCCTTGCTAACCCACCAACACAACCTGAGGAGGTTACACCCCTTGAGTTACAAGTAACTCTTGGTGGTAATCCAAGTGAAGCAGCCACTACAACTGTTGAACCCACTGGTTTACAGTTGGACAGTGGTTACATCAATAAGACTTCCTTGGCGACAATTCCTTTTATAGCACCTCTGCCAACCACCAGTGGATTTATTTATCCTACTGGCAACATCAAAAGGTTGTCAAGTGTTGAAGGGAGAAGACCCCAGTACCAAGAAAAAGGGGCATCGGTGGTTAATGTTTGGAATATACTCCCTACCTCTACCACTGATAAAACCACTGTTAGTGGGAAATCAGATGATCCCATTAAATTGGGTGATGATTTAAAATATCAGGATTTGAATTGAAAAGTTGGATACATCTGTTGCAGATCTTAAAAACATGCTACAGCAGGTGTTGAAAACTCAAAAGATGCAATCCACTGCTGTTCCACATCAAGCACCTGCTCCAAAACAGGCACCTGCTACAAATGAGCTCTAGAATCTATTTCAACCTTTTCTCCATCATCAAGCACAAATAGCAGATCAGCAACATGAAAAACATGTTCAACAGCTGAGAAATGCAATGGAGTCAAGGTTCAAGAACACTCAGGCTGATCTAAAGGCTCTCAAAACTCAGATCCTGCACACCACTGGCACTGCTCCTCCAACAGTTCTCTTCATTGATCAACTTCCCCCAGATAATGCCAAAAAGGGGGAGAAAATTCAGGAGTGGAAAAAGAAGGGAATAGAGGATGGTCTCTACATTGAACCAGAAAATGCAAACATGACCAAACAGATCCCTCTGCCAGATGGAAGCAAGAAAATTGATGTGACCACAAATGCACTGGCAGAAGCAGTTGCAAGTGTAAAAAGGGATAGAGAGGCCAAAAGGAAAGCCAGGGTGAATTATCCGGATCAGGGTACTTCAGGGTCAAAAGATGATGAAAATCTTGTTGATGACAAGAAGAAGCCTACAAGAAGAGTAAGGCTACCCAAATCCATTCCAACCAGACGTTCAAAGTCTGTTCCAAAACCACCACCTAAAACAGCTGTTGTAACTTCTGTTGTACCCACTACTGTTGGTACTTCAGTGGTTTCAACATCTGCTCCCACTTCAACACACACTACATCCACTGCCTTATCACCATCACCACCAAAAACAAAATCACCTCCTGCCAAAAGGCAGAAGACAGCAGTGGTTACAACATCTGCTATAAAGACAACAGTGCTTGGAACACCAGTTGTTTCAACAACTGTTAGTCAATCACAAATCACTGCCACTACATCCACCACCACTGTTCCATCCAAAACATCATCAGCCCCTCCTCAAACAAAGAGGAGAAGGCTAATTCTCAAAGATGATGACACTTCACCATCTCAAACATCTTCAAAATCTTTAGCTCTTGTCACAATACCAAAAGCAGTTACTCTATCTTCAGTTCGAATGCACAAACTCGTACCTCCTGCAAGTGTTCAGTTTCCTCTTGAACTAGCAGCTGTTAGAGAAGAAATAAAATCTTTTTACTATGAGGATGACCCTGCCAAAAGGAGTTTGCCATCAATAAAAGGATATCCCTGGCCTAAAAATGTTGATGAATATTTGAAGATCAAGGCCAAGCAAGCAGAGGATATCTCAAAAAGAAACACACAAGGGAAATCTGACAAAGAAATTTCTAGAAACTATTAATATCTGCTCACACAAGTCAGTTCCCTAGAACAATTTGCAAAAAATGTCAGTCAACAAATTTCAGAAAGAGCAGCTGAAACTTTGAAGAAAGACTACATTGAAAGCATCATGGCTCACAAGAAGTACAAATGAGAGAGATACATGTACAAAGAGTGGACTGTTCCTGAGCTTGAAAATGAAGCAGCAAGAATTCAAGACATGATAAAAAGGAAAGTCACTCACACTCCTCCTGACTGGGCAAAGTTTAGAAAGAATGTACCTGACAAACAGGTAGAACTGAAAAGAATGAAAGAAGAACTGGTTGCTGCTGAATATGGAAACAAAAGACAAATTGCTAGATGGAAAGAAGATGTGGTCAGGATCACCTACAAAAGGTTGGAGGAATTAAGAAAGAAAGATCCAAAAGTTTCTCAAAAGCCTGACTATCCTGAAGCTGAGGTTTCAAAAAGACCATCAAAGCTGTAAATCAGGAGAACCACTGCTCCAACTGGTGCTGCCATCTATAAAAGAAGGACACACAAACAGTTGGGAGCTGAAACCATCCAAGAGATGATAAAAGGAGATGACCTTGTAAAAGAAGGCATAAAGAAAATGATCATAGAAACTCTTGGTTTGGATCAAACTGCAAATTCTGGTCAGCCAGTTATGAATAGGCCAGCCTTACCAAATACCTCTGCAAATAAACATCTCCCAAGAAACCCACCAGGCTCAAAAATACAAAAGTGGGAAACTGACAAACAGACCTGCGTATTGACTTTTCTCAGGTCTGGTGGAGAAGTGGAGAAAATATCAAGGGAACAAGCTCTTGGCCTAAGTCTTGAAGATTTGCAGGATCTCCTTGATCTTCCACTTAGCAGGGATGATGAAGACACAGATGCCCTTGACTTTGAACTACAATTTAAAGGACAGATAAGGGAACTGTTGATGAGGCAATAAATGTCCACAATAATGGAGAGTTTTGGCATTATCTGTTCCAGGCGGAGATTGTTGGGATTGAACCCTATCAGAGGAACAGATAATTAAAGCCAAAACTGGATCAGAGCAGTGGATCCAGAATAAGCAGATGATTACATACAAATCTCTCCCCTTGAAAGTGATTTCAACATCTGCTGACCTCCTATCTGCTGATCTTGCAAAATGCTGACCTACAACTGCTGCTCAAGTAAAGACCTGATGAAAGACTAAAGCCCTGCTGATTCAATCTACTGCTTTGAGTCAAGCACTACTGATCCGGACAAGTACTGCTGGGTTCACAGCAGTGGAAGGTTGCAGCAGCTGATCAATAGTCTGTTTTGTAATGTAATGTAATAGCAGTAGTTAACATAGCAGTGTTTGTATAGATCAGAGGTTAGAGTTTGTTAGGAGGTTAGATGTCACTTTCATGGTGACATCAGCTAAGATGCTCAGTGGTTTGCAAGTGCCTATAAATAGATCAGTACTTTGTACTGTTCTATTAGCTCTTTTGCATCATCGTCTTCTATGCACGAACAAACAACTGAGCTCTGGCTGAGGGGGAGTTTGCATTCATTCATCAATCATTGTAATCGTTATTGAAATAAATTCAATCTTCCGATTCATTGTGAAAAGATGTTTGATCAAAGTATTACTCTCTTTTGATTGTATGCAAAGTTTGTTTTCATCATAATTCCGCTGCACACTCATCCATTTTCATTTTAATTACAAACACAAAATACAATCAGAATCAAACTCAGATCCAACAGTTCATAAGTTTAAAGACCAAAACATAAGTTCCATAAGTTCATAAAGTTTATTTATTAAGCACAGGACATAATAGTCCATATCCCACAACGACCTCCTCCTTGTGCAAGCTCCATAAGCGTCTAACGACCTGTAAGGCATGTAACAACGAGTCAACTACAAAGTTGAGTGAGTTCACGGTTGGTTGTTTAGTTTTAAGTTGTTTCCGAAAAACATGGTTTGTCTTTCGTTAGCTTAATTGCCGTGGGGGTTACCCCATAGTTGAAAGTATGATTAACCAGTTCCTTCTTTATTACCCAAACCATATCCATAATCGGTGGGGGCTTCCCCACATGAACTACTAGACCGTTATGATATCGACTACTAACGAAAATAAGTTGTGCCCTATGTCAGTGTCTATCATCACTGACAGTTTGCCATAGTCCATTAGTACACGCCCGTCCGACTGGCACGGTGTGAGGTTTGTTAAACCTAATAGCGCTATTAACTAATGACCCCCTCGCCATCGGCCTCAGCGATTAAGTCGATATAAAATGAGGGACTTAATGATAGAGTTTTGTCTAGTAAGTTATAAGGTTGTTGTCCTACCCAAGGAGGACGAACGTACGTATTCTACCCAAGGAGAATACGCAGGATTAATATTGGCATCCTACCTATGGAGGATGGCCGTACATATCCTACCCAAGGAGGATATGTAGATTCCGTTTTAAATTCTTTATCCCAATCCCAACCACCGGGAATCCCATGCCTTAGAAAGTGTGTGAACTCACCTCGGTTTGCTCGGTTAGATTAATTACTCAAATAATCAGGAAATCAAGCACGTCCTAATAAGGTACAGATAACAATCAGTTTCTCATGCATAACACGTATCCTACGTACGGTTTATCTACTTATTACTTCTATCACATACCACACAATTCAAATGTCAAGTTATATCGTTAAGTTACATTATTTTACCCTAAAGTAATATAACTATCTCACAAAATAAACAAGTATCACACAAGTGTTCTAGTATAAGATATATATTCTAAATATATATTTACCCATTTTTATTTACAAAAGCCAACCTCCGACACTTTGTATTTTGTTACAAAAATTATGGCGAAGTTTATATTCGAACCACAAGTTAGAAAATATACTTGTAACACTTCTTTGGAAAAATATTTTCTATGTGTTGGAATTTTTAGAAAATTTCACCAGAGTTTCCTTTGTAAACGGAGGTGTCCATGCTATTAAGTATATCATTTTCTTTTCCAAAAATTATTCAACAATCATCAATCATTCATTAAACAATATTACATTCACCAAGAGCAAAAAAAATATATATATGTTATACACTAATCATGAACTTGATATATTTCGAAAACGCGTAGTAACTTGGTAAAGCTTTTAGTGGACTTAGTTACCTTCCAAAGTGTATTCATTTCTTTAAAAATCGTTTTCTTAAAAGAGTTGAGTGTTTACAACTTGTAAACGATTTTTAAAAAAATTAATCTTTCGAACTCTTCTTGTAAATAAAAGATTTCTATACTTGTTTCATTCCCAAAATGGTGTAAGTGTATCTAGATGTCATAATCTTTTTAAAATCGATTCTTGAACTTGGTTTATTTAGAAAAGCCTTTTGTAAAGTTTGGATCAACATGATCATCCATCAACTTGTTCACTTATATTTTAAGAAAATCATTTTTATTCAAGTTCATGATTAAACTAGAAGGTGGTTATTTTATGTAGCACATAACCACTTTCTAGTCTTGTTAATTCATATTTCTAAATATTATTTAACAAGATCCATATGGTGATTAATACCCACAATCAAGAATCATCATAATTTAACAACATGTTCACTACAACATTCTTTTAACAACATTTCACCTTCATGTAAACTTTTATGTTCATGTTTCTTGTTTAACCCTTTTTGTGTTCTTGTTCTTTAGTGTTTTAAACATAATCATCATACTACAACTTTTAACCATAAAAATAAGGTGATCAAGAGTTAAACAAGAACTTACTACTAGCACAATGGCTAGGGAAGATCTCTAGTGCAAAGATGATGAAAATGATGATGAAAGTGGTGAAAGAAAGTAAGAAATGAAGTTCCTTCAAGTCCTTCAAGCTTCCACCTTCACAAAGCACGTTCTAACCTTGAATGGAACTTGAAATTTGATGAAGATGGTGGTGATATGGTGGAGGTGGTGGCGGATATGGGTGTGGCCGAGAGGAGGGAGAGAGATGTGAGGTATGGGGTGAATTTTTGTGAAGCGATGTTGTATCTAGGAGCCATGCTTTATAAAATGTCTTCATATATTTTGTCAACACTATCAAGCAATCATTCTATTATAAAATTAGAATATAATCTAGGAACAAGATTTGGAGTATGGTGATTAGGGGGTGTTATAGTGTACGGGGATCATGACTAGCCAAGAAATAATTAAACAATGTGTTTGGCAAAAATTTGGTGTCCCGGGTAATGTCCGGTTGTTCGGTTGGATACTGTCCCGTTAAAGTGTTTAATTATTCCGTAAAGTGTCTTTTATATATATTTTTGTAACACTTTTAATTCCCAACACTTAGGAAAACATAAAGGACTATTTAGTCAATTTTCTGCACAAGACTAGTATGTTGACAAGCACATGTAAGTATGTCACAGTAATGAGAAAGTAGTTAAGTAATCCAGCACAGTTATCAAGCACTTTAATTAACATAAATAAATCGTACGGAATACATGTAATTTTGAGCGTTGTCACATTCTCCCCTTGTTAAGAAAATTTCATCCCAAAATTTAACACATGGTTACTGAGGAAGCTAGTTAAGTTGCGTGGTTTCCTTGTTTTCCTAGGGTGTCACATCATCCCCCCGTTGGTTTGGAATTCCATCCCGAAATTCTGTAGTAGCTTTAGCCTCAGTAGTGGTTGCACTTTTCTTAAACAACTGGGGATACTTGTGTTTCATTTGGTCTTCCCGTTCCCAGGTATACTCTGGGCCACGACGGGAATTCCAACGAACTCGAAGAAGAGGTATACTGGTAAGCTTGAGAATCTTAACATCTCGATCAGTAATCTCAACTGGTTCCTCGACGAATCGCAACTGGTCGTCAATTGTGAGCTCCTTGAGGGGAACTATGAGGGTCTCATCTGACAGACACTTCATCAGATTTGACACGTGGAATACATTGTGAACTCCGCTGAGTTCGGCCGGTAGATTCAGCTTGTAAGCGACTTTGCCAATTTTCTCAATGATTTCGAACGGTCCGACATAACGCGGATTGAGTTTGCCTCGTTTGCCAAAACGAACTACACCTTTCCAAGGTGAGACTTTAAGTAACACTCGGTCCCCAACCTGGAATTCGAGTGGTTTCCTTCGCTTATCAGCATAGCTTTTCTGACGGTCACGAGCTGCCGCCATTCGCTGTCGTATCTGAGCAATTCTCTCGGTTGTTTCTACTACAAGTTCTGGGCCAGTGATTTGACTGTCGCCAACCTCTACCCGACAAAGAGGCGATCGGCACTTCCGTCCGTACAATGCCTCGAACGGAGCAGCCTGGATACTGGTGTGGTAACTGTTGTTATACGAAAACTCCACTAACGGGAGGTGTTTTTTTCCCAGCCATTACCAAAATCGATTACACATGCCCTAAGCATGTCTTCAAGGGTTTGGATGGTGCGTTCAGATTGCCCATCCATTTGCGGATGATATGCCGTGCTCATGTCTAGTCGAGAGCCAAAGGACTTGTGCATAGCTTGCCACAACTCAGATGTAAAACGTGAGTCATGATCAGAAATGATGGAGGTTGGCACTCCGTGCCTTGATACTACTTCCTTTTGGTAAATGTCTGCTAGAGTAGAAAACTTATCTGTTTCTTTGATAGCCAGGAAATGTGCAGATTTGGTTAGTCGATCCACAATCACCCAATTGGTATATTTTCCGCGTTGAGATCTAGGCAGGCCAGTAACGAAATCCATGGAAATTTGCTCCCATTTCCATTTCGGGATCTCTGGTTGTTGATGTAGGCCTGATGGTTTCTGATATTCGGTCTTGACTCTCGCACAAGTCAAACATTTGCTAACGTAGGTTGCTATATGGGCTTTCATGCTAGGCCACCAGTATGTAGTCTTGAGGTCGTGGTACATCTTATCCGAACCAGGATGTACCGAATAACGAGACTTGTGCGCTTCGTCCATCACAAGCTCGCATAAGTTTCCGTAAAGTGGAACCCAGATGCGCCCTGTTACGTAGTAGGCGCCGTCTTCCTTTTGTTCTAGCCGCTGCCTCGATCCTCGTAAGGACTCAGCCCTGATGTTCTCTGCTTTCAATGCTTCGACCTGAGCATCTCGTACCTGGGCGGGAAGGTTAGAGTAAATGGTAAGCTGTAATGCACGTACACGCTTAGGTATAGTATCCTTTCGACTGAGAGCGTCGGCCACAACATTAGCCTTGCCCGGATTGTATTTGATGGCGCATTCGTAATCGTTCAAGAATTCGACCCATCGACATTGTCGCATGTTTAATTCCTTTTGCTTGAAGATATGCTCGAGACTCCTGTGATTGGTGTAAATGGTGCACTTGGTACCATACAGGTAATGCCTCCATATCTTAAGTGCGAAAACAACTGCTCCCAATTCCAAGTCATGTGTAGTGTAGTTCCTTTCATGAACTTTAAGTTGGCGCGATGCATAGACAATGACCTTGTCACGTTGCATCAACACACAAGCAAGTCCTTGGATGGAAGCGTCGCAATAAACCACAAAATCATCTGTGCCTTCAGGCAGTGAGAGGATAGGCGCGCTACAAAGCCTATCTTTTAAGTGTTGAAAGGCGGACACCTATGCATCACCCCAATGATAGGTGACACCCTTCTGAGTCAGTGAAGTGAGAGGTTGCGCAATCTTTGAGAAATCCTTGATAAACCTTCTGTAATATCCTACCAAACCCAAGAATTGGCAGATTTCTGTTGGTGTACGGGGTGCAGGCCAGTTCCTGATCGACACAACCTTAGATGGATCCATATGAATCCCATCCTTATTTACCACATGGCCTAGAAAGTGGACTTCACGTAGCCTGAAGTCACATTTCGAAAATTTGGCATACAGCTGCTCTGTTCGAAGAAGTTCCAAAATAAGTCGTAGATGCTGCTCGTGTTCCTCCTGACTCTTACAATAAATCAGGATATCCTCGATGAATACAATGACAAACTTATCCAGGTAAGGCTTGCACACTCTGTTCATGAGATCCATGAAAACTGCAGGTGCATTCGTCAATCCGAAAGGCATAACCAGAAACTCGTAATGCCCACAACGAGTTCTAAATGTTGTTTTGGAGACGTCCTCATCTCGGACTCTCAGTTGATGGTAGCCTGACCTCAGGTCAATCTTTGAGTAGAAACTCGACCCTTGCAACTGGTCGAATAAGTCATCAATGCGTGGAAGAGGACAACGATTCTTCATGGTCACCTTGTTGAGTTCGCGGCAGTCAATACACATTCTGAAGGTACCGTCTTTCTTCTTCACGAATAGTACTGGAGCTCCCCAAGGCGAAGAGCTAGGACGTATGAAACCCTTTTCCAAGAGTTCTTGTAGTTGCGTGGACAGTTCTTCAAGTTCTGGCGGAGCTAGACGATAAGGTGCTCGAGCTATGGGCGCTGCTCCAGGAGCTAGCTCGATTTGAAATTTGACCCATCGAGGAGGTGGAAGACCAGGTAATTCCTCAGGAAATACCTCAGGAAAATCACGTACAATAGGTATGTCTTCTATCTTCCTTTCTTCCGAGGAGGTATCAGAAACGAGGGCTAGAATAGCAGTGTGCCCCTTTCGCAAACACTTCTGGGCCTTAAGGAAAAAGAGACGATGCCCACCATAGCACCACTCTTGTCGTCATGAATCACGAGGGGTTCTTTACCAGGACGAGGGATGCGGACAACCTTCTCTTTGCAAAGGATTTCCGCTTACTGATGAGATAACCAATCCATCCAAATAACAACGTCGAAGCTACCAAGTATTATAGGAATAAGATCGATAGAGAAGGTCTGACCAGCTAAGACGGGTTTACAACCCTTAACTGTGTGTGTGCCCTTAAGACTTTCACCATTAGCTAGTTCTACAACATGTTTGGTGTTTTAAGGGTAATGGGGTACGTTTAAGCACCTGACTAACTCTTAGGAACACATATCTAACATCGGCACCCGAATCAACTAAAATAGAAACAAAGAAATTGTTTGGTAGGGACTTACCCGCCACAACGTTGGGGTTGTTTCTTTCTTCCTCTTGTCCATTCAGGAACTCATGCTCACCAGTCCTACGGTTATCGTTATTGTCTCTGTTATTGTTCCCGTTGCCCTGGTTGCCGCTGTTGTCACGATCCTGTCTCATCTGAGGACAGTTCCTCTTGAGGTGGTTTTCAGCACCACATCGAAAACACCCCTTCTTGCTACCCCGCTGCTGTTGCTGCTGGTTCCGACTTGCAGGATATGGGCTCCTGCAGTCTCTAGCCATGTGTCACATCTTCTTGCACTGCTGGCAACACGATCCCGCACATGACCCGCTGTGGTGTCGTTGGCACTTGCGGCATCTCGGTTTATTCCCGAGGTATCCCCCCTGCTTCTGGTAGTTCAGCCCCTATTGTACTAGTTTTCTGTGCGGGTCCTGTCGTATAGAGCTAGGACCCTCACCTTGGTGATCACGCCAAATATGCTTGTTACTATTAAGAGTGTTTGCATTGGAAAAGTTACGCTTGGGCAACTTGCCCTCTTCCACCGCCTGATCGGTGAGCTGGTGCGCCAAACGAACGACTTGCTGGATTGTGCAAAACGTTGGCCGCAATTACAGACCCTTGGATTTCCGGGACTAAGCCTCTGAGGTATAGCTTGATTCGTCTAGATATGGGTTGGGACAAGTTAGGACATAAGGCCGCCAAGTCATTGGACCTCTTTGTGTACGCCTCAATCTCTGATCCTTCCATCTTCAACCCATAATACTCTATTTCGAGTTTCAGAATGTTGTCCAGGTGGCAGAATTCTTCCTTTATCAAATCCTTGAAGTCGCTCTTGAGGGTGGCATTCGCGTCTGCTAGCCCGAGCATCTGAACTTGTGCGTTCCACCAAGAACACGCTTTCCCTTACAGCATGCTAGTAGCATACTTTACTCGTTTGCTGGCAGGGCTTTCACTCTCTTCGAATGTATATTCGGTTCTCCAGATCCAGTGTAGAAGGCCAATTGCCCCTCCAGTGCCGTCGAAAGTGGGAGGTTTGCATTCCAAGAACGCCCTGAAGGTGCCCATGCATGTTTGAGGGTGCATGGGTTGACTCCCAGTTTAGGTTGCTAAGGCTTCAGCGATACGTTCATTAATCAAAGCCGTCAGCTGACCCTGAGTCAAGTTGAGACGCCCACTCATGATCTTCACATCAAGGGAAACATAGGTAAGAAAGGTGTCGCAAAGTGCGTAAGTGTGGGGTGACAGAAGAGGGCAAACACACAGGGTTTCAAGCAATAGTTGTTGCGCTAATTAAGCATACCATGATCAAATATACTACTTAAACTAACATGCAGGCAATCCAAACATAACCCATATTACCTATAATGTTGAGTCTTGCACGTGGAGCGAATGTTACACCCCGACTCGCAGCGGAAAGGTACGGGGCATGATGATTGCCCATAGCTCATGACAACTAATTATTGTTTCAATATTTAAAGCATATCCATTTAAATAGTCACATATCATATAATAATCAAAATTGTTCATACATTGTTCAAAACAAACATATCAAGATTTGAATTTATTTTCCTAAGGCCCATGCTACGTGTCCACATCACTTGATCATCAACTTTGAAAACCTGCACCACGTTAGAAAAATATATTTTTGGGTCAACAAATAAGTTGGTGAATAATTTCCTCCGTTTTATAGAAAACAGTTTTATATTTATTTCTTTTAAAAAAATATTTTTAACATGCACCTCAAGGTTAGTGTGTAAATGGTCTCATATCATCAACATAGTAAACATATGCATAAATCCAAATTTACCAAACAAGAATATACCACCAATAACAACACAAACAACCAAAATAAATAGACTCCTGGTAATAGCGTGCATTAGGCTCAAGCCCCGAGGAGCGAGTCTAATACTGTTGGCGATACTAGGCTACAACCCATGGTCGTGGGGAACCTAGTCAGCCGTGTGGATCCACTAGAATAATAGCATGCAATAGATTTGACATCAGATAGCATATAGAACAATAGAATACACATAAGACGTTCACATAATAACACTTGATCATAGCATGTTAAGTAAATCGAAAAATGTAACATGATGCACCCCAAAATTTTTAAAAAGATTAAAAAGGGGAAATGGAAGAAATTACTCACAGGTTGCGAATAGCTAATCCACGAGAATTACCGCACGAGTACACGAGGTATAACAGTTGACTAAATCACCCTAGAATAAATATAACCAAGATTCTAAATAACGAAAATACTTGAACGAAAGGACAATATATTAATTTTAGGAAATTGGGTTCTCCTATTTGGGGACTTTAAATTATATAAAATAACTATTTGACAAAATAATCAACCCAATATAATTTATGTACATATAGATTTCTATGCTTATTTACCATGAGATATTCTTAGAATAATCAATTTAATAGGGTTTAATAGTTTTGTAAATGCCCATATTTAAACAAATTCAATAAAACCATATAATAATTTTTATATCGTCGATTAAATGATTATCACATAAAATGATTAATTATAAAGGAATTTACTTTGTTTAATATTTCCATAACTTCTTTACCTAAATGATTATCTAAAATTATGGAAGATTTATATAAAATTCCCACTATGATTATATAATCTATAGAAATCAGTAAAAATATTCATAGAATTTATTTGTGAAAATCTAGTATTTTTTAAATAATTAAATAATGTATAAATCCAAATTAAATTTCATAAATTCCCAAAAATTAAGAAAAAAAAATTTATAGAAATTCCCTAGTGTTGATATAGTCTGAAATTACCAGTAAAAACATTTATTGAGTTTATTTAAAATTATCTTTTATTTTTATTTAATTTATCTAGTGATTAAAACATAAATAATTCACCAAAATTTCAATTGATATCTAAAAATTCCCAAAATTTATAGGAAATACACTAGTATGATATATAACTGTATTATACTTTCAATTTCATCAAAATACAAGTCTAAATCTAAAAACCCCAAATTCTATGCATGAAGAACCCTAATTTCAACTAAAATTAAATTCGGATAAATTGGCCTTCTATCACTAAAATTGATAGAGGGCTTTTGTAGAGAATGAAAACTTAAGAAAGTTGGGCTTTGGAATCACCTGAAAATGTCGAGAATTGAAGGAGATATAGTCCGCACAAGTTACAGGCCCTAGAATGTTCTTCGATTAAATTAGCGATGTAGAGGTGATGAAATGGAGAAATTTCAGTGGGGTATTCCATAGTTTGATAAGGAGAACGAATGGTAAAAATTTCATCATCTGATTTTGCGAATTGGATCAAAACCCATTGATGCTCTTGATATACTTTATTGAAGGTTTAATTGTTATCTAATCAAACTTAATTATGGTGCTAATAATGTAAATTAAAGGTTTGTAACGTATGGGAATCGAAGGGACGAGTCAAATGCTACCAGATATGGACCGAAATGTGAAGAGAATCGCTAGAAAAGTCTTGGTCGTTTGAGTTCGGCTGCGCAAGGAAAGGTAAGGGATTTCAGGTCGGGTTCGGATTGGGTTTAAATAAATTCCATATCAGCTTTATAACAAAAAGAAGTGTACTAGAGTTGGTTGGACCCGCGTTTGTTGAACGGACGTACCTGGGTTCGAGTCCTGGGTCACGCGTATTTCTTTTTTATTAGCTAACAAGTTTCAGTATTAACACTTTGGTCCCTCAAGTTGATATAATCTTCCAACTCCATTAACTTATTACACTAACCTAGTTAGTGTAGATATCATATAACACTAGCAAAGAACCTAACCTAGTTAACCAAGTTCTATAACAAATAACTAACTGAGGTAACTGAGTTTGCTAACCTAGTTAGTTAAGTCCCTATAAAGATAACTGTGTTTACTAACCTAGTTAGTTGATTTCTTTTACTTTTATAGTTTGCATAAATTACAAAAACAACCTCTTAACTTGTAACTTTATTTAACTAACCAATCTAACTTCGTTAAAGCTTCCCTTATATAAATCTAACCAAACTAACTAAGTTTCTTTATAAAGTTAACATTTTTCATTCGGTTTTAATCCAAAGCAATACGTTACCTTTAATTGATAAATAAAATATTAAAATTATATGATTAGTAAAATTTCATTTATTTTATTTGATAAAAAAGTCCGATTTTGCAATCCGAGTCGGATTTCGGAGGTCCGATTTTGACGGATGTTACAGTCTCCCCAACTTTTAGGAATTTCGTCCCGAAATTAGGAGGGAACTGCTCGTATAGGATGAAGTGTAGGGTCTTTCATAGGCGTAACGATATTTGCTCGATTTAGTAATAGCGTTAGGCACTCGAATCTTAAGATCGGATTGTGCCTCAGGAAAGTAAGGCAACAAGTGTTATACACAAGTCCCAACGTTGTTGAGAATGCGCTCAAACTAGGATATATCAAGAGGTGCAGACTTGTTGAGACGGTAGCGTTCCTGATAAGGGTTGCATACCCAATTAAAGGAATCGCTTTTAAATGCCAAGGATGCAGAAAATGAAGAGTGTTAACTGCTATGTACAAGATAGCCGGTTATGGGCTCTATGATCATTACAATCACGAAGCTCAAGATTGGCGTATCAAAGATGTATTGCAGCTAAAGAGAAAATCATGTCCCAAACATGACTTGTAACACGAGAAAGTTTGCAACTGAGTCGTGAGGTGTACATGTGATGCCCAACTGCAATCTGTGTCACGACTTGGGATTTTGAAAAGAAAAAAAATTTCATAAAATGCCACAATTTGAGTTGAATGACCGAAATTATAGAATTTGAATTCTCCAATCATAAAACCAAAACAAACTAACAAAAACACTCATGATTGGTCTAACGCTGCTTTTGAAAATTTGATAGGCACACTTATATATAGGAAGTACCAGTGGCGTATCCACCATGTCCCTATCAAATTTTCATCCACATCGTTATTCAAATCATGATTGACGACTCAAACAACTTCTCATGACCAGTCTAACGAGGCTTTTGATACCTCGATAAGAACACTTATATATAGGAACTACCAGCGGCGTATCCACCATGTCCTTATCAAGTTTCATCGGCTTCGTTATTCGGATCATGACTGACGACATAAACACAACTTACATAGAACCTCTCTCGACCAATCTAACGAGGCATTTGATAGTTTGATAAGAACACTTATATATAGGAAGTACTAGCGGCGTATCCACCATGTCCTTATCAAATTTCATTGGCTTCGTTAGCGGTTTTGATTAGTTCTATGCGATGACTAAACTCCACCTACTAATTAAATAACCACAACCAACCATAGTATGAGTCTCGAACCCAAAAAGGGTGCGACTAAATGGTGGCAGCACCTACATCCATAGTTATATGGAAAAGGGTCAGTCTATGAATAAGTGAGACGATACCCATATGACACAAATTATGGGAAAAGGTAAGCCGTGATGAGTGATGATGTGAAACTGCAACAACATGAACTAGCAATAAAACAAATCATAAATGCATTGCATAGCGACACACAAAAAAAATCGTCTGAGTAAAGGATGAAAACGACGACAAATAGTAACGTCGAAAGCGTGACAACGACACAAGCTATCAACGGTACTGATTAAGAGTTGGTAATTGTATCGATTGGCGTTAGTGCGAACGTCAAGGACACGAAGTGAGAGTAGCAGGTGAAGTCGTTAATGAGGGAAAACTAAACGTGAAGTCGAATGGCGGAGGAGATGAAGTAGCAGCATTGATTTACTCTTCCACCAGTCGGACGATAATTACGATTCGGACAAAAGTGGAGGGGTCCTAAGATAAATTAAGAAAACCATAACTTTGTTAACTTAACTGGCTTTCATTTCGTTTTGTTAACCATACTTACACTTTACCATGTGTAGCACATTGATATTTTAAATTGTTCAAAAGCAACTTGGTTTATCTAGGAAAATATTTTCGTTAAACTTTAGGAAATACATTTTTAGTAGAACACTTCTCATATATATTTATTATATTTTATTATTATTTTATAAAACCAAATTTTGAGATAAAAATAATAATAATAATAATAATAATAATAATAATAATAATAATAATAATAATAATAATAATAATAATAATAGTAATAATAATAATAATAATAATAATAATAATAATAATAATAATTATCGTCACCATGTGCCCTTGACTCGAATTTTCCAAACTCTGGGCATAGGTTATGATATTGGTTAGGATTGTGACGTTCAACTCATATTAGACACAACTCATTAAGGTTTAAGACATATAACCAAAATTCACATATTTACACTTGTGCTCGGAAATTCAGAACAATCCTTATTTGTTTCCATTTAGTTCATAAAAAATTTACTTAAAACATTTTATTCGCAATAACTGATCGCATAAAATTTCGTCGTGCCGCGTCTTGGATCTAGATGTGTGTTCGTCCGCGTGCCTCCTAGTTACTCTGGTTCTCTAGTTCAGTTTGATCGGCTCGATCGTAAGGAACGAGTTGGGTGCCATAAAGTACGGTCGGTTGATCCATTAGTGGAGCGTCGGGTTGGACATACGGTTGGATCATAAGGTGGGTGTTTGGTTGGTCAAATGGAGTTGTTTTGTGTTGTACATTAAATGGTGCCATAGGTGGTTCTGTTTGAGGGTTATAGCGCCGACAAGTGTCGATTAAGTGACCATAAAGTCCACAATAAGTGCAAAGGCGGCACAGAGTGTTGACCGGGTGATGTTTTTGGCAAGTGGGGCATTGTGGAAAATGCTCGCGATAAGGTTTTCTGTCAGGTACAGGATTAGGGGAAACCTGGTTTAGCGGAACAACCTGTATGGCGTAATCGTGGTTGGTTTCACTGCTTTGATGGTTGTTATCGGGTGAGGTCGGTTCAGCTTCAGCCTCTTCGATTTGATTCATGGAGACGTGGGCGTTGAGTGCCTGTTGAACTTGAACGACTATAGTAGGAATAATTGTTGCCATTTGTTCAGCTATCAAAGCTGCCATTCGGCGGTTGGAAATCCTCGGTTGACGACGACGACGACGACGATAAGGCGGCATCTGCGAGGGACAACTTAAGTAAGATGTATAGCCCATAACGAGAATTAATCGTCAAATGGTTAGGATTCATAGATTTATGAAATCATGGAACTTAGGGGAAATCCCATGATTCAACAATACAAATCTCATGAAGATATTATGGAGTATCAAAGGGTAACAAAAGTCTAACCCTTTGACAAATTACAATAAGATTAGGGTGATTTATTTAAAGAAAGTTCATTAGAATCTCGTGGAATATTTAAGGATTTATTTTGGTGGTTTATATATGAAACAATATAATAACCACGTGGAATAAGATAAGATAATAAAACTTATGATAAAATAATATTTCATCATAAAATATTGAAAATCATAGGTTTTGGCACATCATAAGATTTAGTATGACTTCCGTGCGTCACTTTCGTAATTACGTGTGCACCCGCAATTACCGAGCTTTCGCATAGTCCTCATATGTCTACCCATTGACGTACAACTTAACCCGAAGAAAATCGTAAATCAATAAATGAAATAAATTTTGGGGTGTTGTAAAACGATGTTTAGGATAGCATCCATGAATTAACACGGACACGTTTGACATTTCAAAGTGTTGTTAGTTCACGTGACGTTTGGTGGGACATGCTTTGGCCTAATAGGTATCGGTACTCTCATCGATAGTCCCCAGGTAGGCAAACTAGTCCATTAATTGGATTTATACGAATGCCAGCCTAGACAGGACGTCCCGACTACCGGTACGTAACCCTTCCAGTTACTAGATGTCCGTCACAAGAACTCACTTTGACGAGAGTGAAATATCAATTGAAATTTGAAAACTCAAAAATGAAATGAAATCAAACTCATGAGTAATTGAAATGTATTAAATAAAATGAATTGATTCAAGACTTTAGATATATAGGAATAAGAATTAGAATGTTGAATATTCACATATAGTTTAAGGTGCGTGCGACGTGACAAGGAAAAAGAAATAATAAACTATGATTTTATAACAACACACATATTGTCATTTATGGCACATAATACTTAGCATATAACAATTAAATATGCTCACATGCAAATGTGTGTGACATTAGAAAATTTAAATCATGGACACTTTAATTTTTTTTTAGCTAAGACAATCAAACAATTAAGCACATAAGGTACCTAAGGTACCTAATCAACTATAGTCTAAGTCTAAGGGTCTAATAACCTAAACCTAGTTCCCTATAGTCATTGGCTCTGATACCAATCTGTCACACCCCGACTCACAGCGGAAAGGTACGGGGCATGATGATTGCCCATAGCTCATGACAACTAATTATTGTTTCAATAGTTAAAGCATATCCATTTAAATAGTCACATATCATATAATAATCAAAATTGTTCATACATTGTTCAAAACAAACATATTAAGATTTCAATTTATTTTCCTAAGGCCCATGCTACGTGTCCACATCACTTGATCATCAACTTTGAAAACCTACACCACGTTAGAAAAATATATTTTTGGGTCAACAAATAAGTTGGTGAATAATTTCCTCTGTTTTATAGAAAATAGTTTTATATTTATTTCTTTTAAAAAAATATTTTTAACATGCACCTCAAGGTTAGTGTGTAAATGGTCTCATATCATCAACATAGTAAACATATCCATAAATCCAAATTTACCAAACAAGAATATACCACCAATAACAACACAAACAACCAAAATAAATAGACTCCTGATAATAGCGTGCATTAGGCTCAAGCCCCGAGGAGCGAGTCTAATACTGTTGGCGATACTAGGCTACAACCCATGGCCGTGGGGAACCTAGTCAGCCGTGTGGATCCACTAGAATAATAGCATGCAATAGACTTGACATCAGATAGCATATAGAATAATAGAATACACATAAAACGTTCACATAATAACACTTGATTATAGCATGTTAAGTAAATCGAAAAATGTAACATGATGCACCCCAAAATTTTTAAAAAGATTAAAAAGGGGAAATGGAAGAAATTACTCACAGGTTGCGAATAGCTAATCCACGAGAATTACCGCACGTGTACACGAGGTATAACAATTGACTAAATCACCCTAGAATAAATATAACCAAGATTCTAAATAACGAAAATACTTGAACGAAAGGACAATATATTAATTTTAGGAAATTGGGTTCTCCTATTTGGGGACTTTAAATTATATAAAATAACTATTTGACAAAATAACCAAACCAATATAATTTATGTACATATAGATTTCTATGCTTATTTACCATGAGATATTCTTAGAATTATCAATTTAATAGGGTTTAATAGTTTTGTAAATGCCCATATTTAAACAAATTCAATAAAACCATCTAATAATTTTTATATCGTCGATTAAATGATTATCACATAAAATGATTAATTATAAAGGAATTTACTTTGTTTAATATTTCCATAACTTCTTTACTTAAATGATTATCTAAAATTATGGAAGATTTATATAAAATTCCCACTATGATTATATAATCTATAGAAATCAGTAAAAATATTCATAGAATTTATTTGTGAAAATCTAGTATTTTTTAAATAATTAAATACTGTAATGTATAAATCCAAATTAAATTTCATAAATTCCCAAAAATTAAGAAAAAAATCTTATAGAAATTCCCTAGTGTTGATATAGTCTGAAATTAGCAATAAAAATATTTATTGAGTTTATTTAAAATTATCTTTTATTTTTATTTGATTTATCTAGTGATTAAAACATAAATAATTCACCAAAATTCCAATTGATATCTAAAAATTCCCAAAATTTATAGGAAATACACTAGTATGATATATAACTGCATTATACTTTCAATTTCATCAAAATACAAGTCTAAATCTAAAAACCCCAAATTCTATGCATGAAGAACCCTAATTTCAACTAAAATTAAATTCGGATAAATTGGCCTTCTATCACTAAAATTGATAGAGGGATTTTGTAGAGAATGAAAACTTAAGAAAGTTGGGCTTTGGAATCACCTGAAAATGTCGAGAATTGAAGGAGATATAGTCCGCACAAGTTAAAAGCCCTAGAATGTTCTTCGATTAAATTAGCGATGTAGAGGTGATGAAATGGAGAAATTTCAGTGGGGTATTCCATGGTTTGATAAGGAGAACGAATGGTAAAAATTTCATCATCTGATTTTGCGAATTGGATCAAAACCCATTGATGCTCTTGATATACTTTAATGAAGGTTTAATTGTTATCTAATCAAACTTAATTATGGTGCTAATAATGTAAATTAAAGGTTTGTAACGTATGGGAATCGAAGGGACGAGTCAAATGCTACCAGATATGGACCGAAATGTGAAGAGAATCGCTAGAAAAGTCTTGGTCGTTTGAGTTCGGCTGCGCAAGGAAAGGAAAGGGATTTCAGGTCGGGTTCGGATTGGGTTTAAATAAATTCCATATCAGCTTTATAACAAAAAGAAGTGGTACTAGAGTTGGTTGGACCCGCGTTTGTTGAACGGACGTACCTAGGTTCGAGTCCTGGGTCACGCGTATTTCTTTTTTATTAGCTAACAAGTTTCAGTATTAACACTTTGGTCCCTCAAGTTGATAAAATCTTCCAACTCCATTAACTTATTACACTAACCTAGTTAGTGTAGATATCATATAACACTAGCAAAGAACCTAACCTAGTTAACCAAGTTCTTTAACAAATAACTAACTGAGGTAACTGAGTTTGCTAACCTAGTTAGTTAAGTCCCTATAAAGATAACTGTGTTTACTAACCTAGTTAGTTGATTTCTTTTACTTTTATAGTTTGCATAAATTACAAAAACAACCTCTTAACTTGTAACTTTATTTAACTAACCAATCTAACTTCGTTAAAGCTTCCCTTATATAAATCTAACCAAACTAACTAAGTTTCTTTATAAAGTTAACGTTTTTCATTCGGTTTTAATCCAACGCAATACGTTACCTTTAATTGATAAATAAAATATTAAAATTATATGATTATTAAAATTTCATTTATTTTATTTGATAAAAAAAGTCCGATTTTGCAATCCGGGTCGGAATTCGGAGGTCCGATTTTGACGAATGTTACAGCGAAGCGTCGTTGTGGATCGTTGAGCACTGTACAGGTTATAGTCTGGTTTTATCAAAAAGCTTTTCCCCTTTTTAAAACCAAGTTCGCTATAACCAATGGCTCTGATACCAATCTGTCACACCCCCAAAATCCACCGTGCGGAGTATCACCGCTTGGAGGCGTAACATGACCAAGATCGAGCCACCAATCATATTGAACAACGTAATTAAGTAAATAAAACCAACCAAAATACAATTGGTGACCAAAATAAAGTAACCGACTTTAAGTTAACAACGGAAGCATAAAACGTAAGTCCAAAACATAAGTTCATAGTTCATAAGTTTAAAGACCAAAACATAAGTTCCATAAGTTCATAAAGTTTATTTATTAAGCACGGGACATAATAGTCCATATCCCACAATGACCTCCTCCTTGGGCAAGCTCCATAAGCGTCTAACGACCTGTAAGGCATGTAACAACGAGTCAACAACAAAGTTGAGTGAGTTCACGGTTGGTTATTTAGTTTTAAGTTGTTTCCGAAAAGATGGTTTGTCTTTCGTTGGCTTAATTGCCGTGGGGGTTACCCCATAGTTGAAAGTATGATTAACAAGTTCCTTCTTTATTACCCAAACCATATCCATAATCAGTGGGGGCTTCCCCATGTGAACTACTAGACCGTTATGATATCGACTACTAACGAAAATAAGTTGTGCCCTATGTCAGTGTCTATCATCACTGACAGTTTGCCATAGTCCATTAGTACACGCCCGTCCGACTGGCACGATGTGAGGTTTGTTAAACCTAATAGCGCTATTAACTAATGACCCGCTCGCCATCGGCCTCGACGATTAAGTCGATATAAAATGAGGGACTTAATGATAGAGTTTTGTCTAGTAAGTTTTAAGGTTGTTTTCCTACCCAAGGAGGACGAACGTACGTATTCTACCCAAGGAGAATACGCAGGATTAATATTGGCATCCTACCTATGGAGGATGGCCGTACATATCCTACCCAAGGAAGATATGTAGATTCCGTTTTAAATTCTTTAACCCAATCCCAACCATCGGGAATCCCATGCCTTAGAAAGTGTGTGAACTCACCTCGGTTTGCTCGGTAAGATTAATTACTCAAATAATCAGGAAATCAAGCACGTCCTAATAAGGTACAGATAACAATCAGTTTCTCATGCATAACACGTATCCTACGTACGGTTTATCTACTTATTACTTCTATCACATACCACACAATTCAAATGTCAAGTTATATCGTTAAGTTACATTATTATACCCTAAAGTAATATAACTATCTCACAAAATAAACAGGTATCCACACAAGTGTTCTAGTATAAGATATATATACTAAATATATATTTACCCATTTTTATTTACAAAAGCCAACCTCCGACACTTTGTATTTTGTTACAAAAATTATGGCAAAGTTTATATTCGAACCACAAGTTATAAAATATACTTGTAACACTTGTTTGGAAAAATTATGGCAAAGTTGGAATTTTTAGAAAATTTCGCCAGAGTTTCCTTTGTAAACAGAGGTGTCCATGCTATTAAGCATATCATTTTCTTTTCCAAAAATTATTCAACAATCATCAATCATTCATTAAACAATATTACATTCACCAAGAGCAAAATACATACATATATATATATATATATATATATATATATATATATATATATATATATATATATATATATATATATATATATATATATATATATATATATATATATATATATGCTATACACTAATCATGAACTTGATATATTTCGAAAACGCGTAGTAACTTGGTAAAGCATTTAGTGGACTTAGTTACCTTCCAAAGTGTATTCATTTCTTTAAAAATCGTTTTCTTAAAAGATTGAGTGTTTACAACTTGTAAACGATTTTTACAAAAATTAATCTTTCGAACTCTTCTTGTAAATAAAAGATTTCTACACTTGTTTCATTCCCAAAATGGTGTAAGTGTATGTAGATGTCATAATCTTTTTAAAATCGATTCTTGAACTTGGTTTATTTATAAAAGCCTTTTGTAAAGTTTGGATCAACATGATCATCCATCAACTTGTTCACTTATACTTTAAGAAAATCATTTTTATTCAAGTTCATGATTAAACTAGAAGGTGGTTATTTTATGTAGCATATAACCACTTTCTAGTCTTGTTAATTCATATTTCTAAATATTATTTAACAAGATCCATATGGTGACTAATACCCACAATCAAGAATCATCATAAATTTAACAACATGTTCACTACAACATTCTTTTAACAACATTTCACCTTCATGTAAACTTTTATGTTCATGTTTCTTGTTTAACCCTTTTTGTGTTCTTGTTCTTTAGTGATTTAAACATAATCATCATACTACGACTTTTAACCATAAAAATAAGGTGGTCAAGAGTTAAACAAGAACTTACTACTAGCACAATGGCTAGGGAAGATCTCTAGTGCAAAGATGATGAAAAATGATGATGAAAGTGGTGAAAGAAAGTAAGAAATGAAGTTCCTTCAAGTCCTTCAAGCTTACACCTTCACAAAGCACCTTCTAACCTTGAATGGAACTTGAAATTTGATGAAGATGGTGGTGATATGGTGGAGGTGGTGGCGGATATGGGTGTGGCCGAGAGGAGGGAGAGAGATGTGAGGTATGGGGTGAATTTTTGTGAAGTGGTGTTGTATTTAGGAGCCATGCTTTATAAAATGTCTTCATATATTTTGTCAACACTATAAAGCAATCAATCTATTATAAAATTAGAATATAATCTAGGAATAAGATTGGGAGTATGGTGAGGATTATTTTGTGGGCCCTTGGGACCGAATTCGATTAAGGGGGGGGGGGTTGGTTGTAATTTTTGTAACTTATTGGTAATCATTAGTTAGAATTCAAGTGTATGCTTATATAATTTAGTTACTTGATATTTAGGAGGTGTTATGGTGTACGGGGATCATGACTAGCCAAGAAATAATTAAACAATGTGTTTGGCAAAAATTTGGTGTCCCGGGTAATGTCCGGCTGTTCGGTTGGATACTGTTCCGTTAAAGTGTTTAATTATTCCATAAAGTGTCTTTTATATATATTTTTGTAACACTTTTAATTCCCAACACTTAGGAAAACATAGAGGACTATTTAGTCAATTTTCTGCACAAGACTAGTATGTTGACAAGCACATGTAAGTATGTCACAGTAATCAGAAAGCAGTTAAGTAATCCAGCACAGTTATCAAGCACTTTAATTAACATAAATAAATCGTACGGAATACATGTAATTTTGAGGGTTGTCACATTCTCCCCTTGTTAAGAAAATTTTTTCCCAAAATTTCGCACGTGGTTACTGAGGAAGCTAGTTAAGTTGCGTGGTTTCCTGGCTTTCCTGGGGTGTCACATTCTCCAAGTGTGAATTCTGGCTTAAGGAAGTTCAGTTTTTATGACACATCGTTAACGAACAAGGTATACATGTAGATCCCGCCAAAATCAGTGCGATTAAGGATTGGGATACTCCTACTACTCCTACCGAGGTTCGTTCATTTCTTGGTCTAGCGGGTTATTACCGCCGTTTCATTGAAAACTTCTCCAAGATTGCGGTTCCTCTCACTGCTTTAACTCAGAAGAATAAACCTTTTGAGTAGGGATCCAAACAGGAAGAAGCTTTCCAGACCTTAAAACAGAAACTCTGTGACGCACCTATTCTATCTTTGCCCGAGATAACAAAGATTTTGTTGTGTACTGTGATGCATCCAATTTAGGCCTTGGCTGCGTTCTTATGCAAAGAAATAAAGTTATAGCCTATGCATCAAGACAGCTGAAGGTACACGAGAAGAACTACACCACTCATGATCTTGAGTTAGGTGCAGTAGTCTTTGCTCTCAAAATCTGGAGACACTACCTTTACGGTACAAAGTGTGTAGTGTTTACTGACAACAAAAGTCTCCAGCACATCTTCAATCAGAAAGAACTAAACATGAGGCAACGACGATGGGTTGAACTCCTAAACGACTACGATTGCGAAATTCGCTACCATCCTGGTAAGGCGAATGTCGTGGCTGACGCATTGAGTCGTAAGGAACGTGTCAAGCTTCACTGTGTACAAGTCTGATCTGACATTCAAACCCGCATAATTCAGGCTCAACATACTTGTGTTACACAAGACTTGATGGGTAAAGAGTTACCATGTCATACTAAGCCTGAGCTTGAACTAAAAGGCTTTGGGATTTTCTATTTCATGGGCCGTTTGTGGGTCCCAAGTATAGACAATCTCCGCACCTTGCTTATGGATGAAGCTCATAAGTCTCGTTATTATATTCATCCTGGTGCAGACAAAATGTATAAGGATCTCCGAACCCAGTATTGGTGGCCGGGTATGAAGAAAGACATTGCCTTATATGTTTCCAAATGCCTTACTTGTCTCAAGGTTAAGGCAGAACATCAACATCCCTCTGGATTATTGGAGCAACAAGAGATTCCGGTTTGGAAATGGGAAAACATTGTTATGGATCTCATTACCAAGCTGCCGCGCACTAAAAGAGGTCATGATGCTATTTGGGTTGTTGTTGATCGTCTTACAAAGTCATCACATTTCTTGCCTATCTGTGAGGATTTATCTGCTGACAAGCTTGCCAAGTTATATGTTGATGAGATTGTATCTCGACATGGTGTTCCGTTGAACATTATATTCGTGATAACCTTCAGACAGCTAGAAGCCGTCAAAAGAGTTACGCGGATCGACGACGCAAGCCCTTAGAATTTCAAGTTGGTGATCACGTCCTACTTAAGGTATCTCCTTGGAAAGGGGTGATTAGATTTGGAAAGAAAGGAAAACTTGCACCACGCTATGTTGGACCATTCAAGATCGTTGAAAGAATCGGAAAAGTAGCCTACAGACTTGAGCTACCTCCTGAACTTGGAAATGTTCATCCAACATTCCACGTGTCCAATCTCAAAAAGTGTTTAGCTGATGAGAACCTCCACATATCACTTGATGAAATTCGTGTTGACAACACGATGCACTTCGTTGAGAAACTAGTGGAAATCATGAACCGTGAAGTCAAAAAGCTCAAACACAAGCGCATTCCAATTGTCAAAGTTCATTGGCAATCTAAACGTGCCTCAAAGTTTACTTGGGAATGTGAAGATCAGATGAAAGCGAAATATCCGCACCTATTCTCACAAGTTTCCTCAAAATAAATTTCGGGATGAAATTTCCTAAAGTAGGGGAGACTGTGACATCTGTGTTTGTGATATCATTGTACAAACTCTAAACAATAAAATATTAATAAAACACTAAGTTTTGATTCCCAATGTTTGTTATTTATGTTTGATTTTATGCATATGTTGATTTT